>NW_021604656.1:170406-183424 GCF_004785775.1 Grammomys surdaster
AGAGAGAGAGAGAGAGAGAGAGAGAGAGAGAGAGAGAGAGAGAGAGACAGAGAGACAGAGAGACAGAGACAGAGAGATTTAATAAAAAGAAAACCGTTAAGCCATAAGCTGCACCAGCTTCGAAAGTAGGAGCCTTACAGCCTAGTAGTTTCCACATTTCCAACACTAGGATCTGGGAAATGGGAAGAAGCTGGGACGCAGCTCAGTGACGGGATATGTGCCGAGCATGTGCGAAAGCCTGGTCTTGAGTCCCAACACCCCCAAACAACCTGGGGCCAGAAAAGTTAAATATTTATCAAGGCTTTGGGAGCTCACATCCATGCTTGGTAAATACTTGGAACGAAGCCCAGTCAACTAGAAATCGTTTCTGAGTGAGTAACAATATGGTTCTTATCCAAAAAGAAACATCTGGATGCTTGACCGCACTTTGTTCTGTTTCAACCAATCTGGTATTTGTAGCTCTGTCCCCTGCCCAACACACACCGGAGGCTATGGTTTTAAAATGAAAGCTGTGTCTCTTCCTCAGCTGCCTCTTCTTCTTCCCCTTTTCTTCTTTTTCCTTGACAGTTGGGCTGTCTGTCCTCATCTCTGCGGTCAAGAGGAAGTGACACTAGCCAAAATGTGAATGTGTGAGTTAGCCTCACCAGAGAGAGCCCTTGCCTAGGATGTAATCTATCTATCTATCCATACATATATCCATCCATCTGCACATACATACATTTAGTTTTAGTACATATAGTTATATTCCACTTTGTGTTTATTTTATTCATTTATTTTGCCATGCGGGCAAATGAACCTAAGTATTCTCCACGGTCTTATTCTGAACTCTATATCCAGTGCTTTTAAGCACTAACAAAAACCACGTAATGTGTGAACACTGTAATTCACTTTCCCCGATACATAGTCTTTCATATCTGGAAGCTATTTTCCACAGAATTCTATCCCATTTGTTTAGCTGTGGAGATCACGTGCTCCACGGCCTGGGCAGTCTATGGTCTTGTGAATGAGGACGGCTAAGAAGCCTTCTATCTACCACTGTAGCTTCCCTTCGAAACAGCGTCAACAGCGTCTATCAAGGCTCTTCGGAGACTGGGGCTGCAGCTCAGCTGGTGCAGTGCTTATCTATCATGCTGGAGGGCTTGGATTTCAATCTTAGCACTGTGTAAAACCGGGCGAGGCAGTACATGCAAGAGGCTGGAGGATCAAGGCTATCTTCAGCTACGTACAAGTTCAAGGCCAACCTGGACTACCTGAGACCCTGTTTCAGAGAGGGCAAGTGGAACTCCTCTTCACTGGTAGTGGAGATTGTTACTCAAACACAGGCTGAGAAGACTCCCAGAGAAGAACGTTGGCGAGCAGACACAGTATAATTTGCTTGCACAGCGATTGATCGTCCTTCGCTCTGAGCACTGAGTGCCCAGACTCTGCCAAGACTGATATCAGTGTCAATATTTGTGCCCACAGCTCTAGTGCGCACTGCTTTGCTTAATTGACCGATCTGCATGACTGGGCAGCACTTGGATGTTGGATTATGAAAGTAACATTGACATACCTATATCTGACTTGTGCTGGTACAGGAATCAATCCATATCTTTTTTGTCTTTCTCTTTGCAAAAGACCTGTTGATTTTTCCTCCCAAGGGGGAACAGTTGGAAAACTCTTTCCCGTGTAATAAGTCTCAAACGTGGGAATTAGCTGAGTCAGACGATATAATATTTCCATGTCCACATGCTGGCAGCCAGAGCTCTAGGACATGGTGTGCAGTGCACATGTACACACACACACACACACACATGCGCACAGCTTTCCTCAGCCCTGAGTCTCCCTCCATTCTTCCAGCACCCTAGGCTGCCACCCATGTTTCACCTCTGACTCAGAATGAAAAGTAAACACTGGAATCAGAACTTCCTACTTTCCTATCAAGTCTCCTGGGAAAAACCACACCTCTGCTCTCCTAAACACGCTCTTTCCCACACGCTGTTCTCCTGAGGTCAGGGAGTAAAAAGATATAAGAATCTGAGGCCTGTGCTCGCTTAATAAAGAAACAGGCAGCTTTCTCCCCAAATGTAATACTGCAAGTAAGCAGTCACTGGAATGAACAGAACCAGAGACACAAACAGCCACTTCCTCTTCCTCAGCCTTGTGTAAGAAACAGTTCTGACACTATATATATATATATATATATATACACACATAGGCATATATACATATATATGATATATACATACATATGACAGAGAAGGAGAGAGAGAAAGAGAGAGAGAGAGAGATAGAGAGAGAGAGAGATAGCTCATGCTCATGCTCATGCCAGGGTCTCTCTGCATCCCAGGCTGATTTCACACTCAGAGTCCAGCCTCAGCCTCTTTGGATTTAAAGTGAATAAGGAAAACTTTTTCTTCTCATTTCTTTTCATGTGTTTTTGTGTGGGGTGCATGTGTGGGGGCATGGTTGATACCTGGAATCATCCTCCATAACCCTTCACATTATTCATTGAAGTAGGCTCTCCCAACCAAACACAGAGTTTTGGCTTGCCAGCTTGCTCTGAGGAGCCCGTCTCTGCTTTCCAAAATTGGAATTACTGGCAGACAGCCAGACCTACTGGGCATTGACATGAACTTGTGGGTGATCAGAGCTCCAGTCTCCACATTGCTGCAAGTGCTCTAACTGCTGAGCCATCTCCCGGTTCCAAATAAGGAATCCTTATTGAAGACTACTGTAACAAGGACTAGAGAGTAGGCTCAACTCCCAGTGAAACAAAGACCTCGGGGATTTATAGCCAAAGCTCACGGGAGTGGGAGGAAGATGGAAAATTACTAAGAAGAGTCATCAAGTGTGGGAGGCTCCTGCTCAACCGTGCTGCTATGATTTGGATGCTCCCAAGGCTGGAGTTAGCCGGCTTGTTCCTCAGCCTGGGACGCTGCTAGGAGCTAGTGAGCCCCTTAGATATGGGCCAGGTTGGAGAAAACTAGGTCATTGGAGCTGAGCCCTAAGGGGACTTGGGGACCCAGGACTCTGCCTTCCTTGGCTTTCTAGTTGCCATGACAGCAGCCTCCACCACGCCCCTTTTCCATGTGCTGCAATGTCACGGGGTCTAAAGAGTCACAGGAGCAAGGGCTATGCCTCTGACCCTGAGAGTCAAATTAACCCTTTTGCCTCTGTGTAAGTTGATTCTATCTCTTTTTATTGGAGGGGTTTGTTTGTAATTCATGGGGGCTAAACCCAGGACTTTGTGACTGTTAAGCAAGCATTCAACTCCATCAAGCCTCCGTTTATATTTTTTAATTTTTATTTTTATGTGTATTGTTTTCATTATTTTATGAAGGCTTCATTTAAGACGCTTTTATTACATCTTATTTATTATTAGAGATAATAATGTGTGTGAGACACACATCCCACAGGGAAAACATGGAGATCAAAAGACAACGTCTGCAGGTTGCTTCTCTTCTTCCATGTGGGCCCCAGGGATGCAACCCAGGCCCTCAAGATTGTGTAGGAAGTACCTGTCTCTACCCACTGAGCCATCTAGCCAGCCTCAAACAAGCTTTTATGTTTTTTTTAACTTACGCCTTTATTATATTTATTTTATTTTATATGTGTTTGTGTTTTGCCTGTGGTAGGTCCAAGGTGAACTCCCAAAATTGTGCTACAGTTTGATCCCCAACAAAACTTTCTTTCTACCATGGAGTGGTCTGGTTCAGTGATTTCACTGCGCCTTCATTTATAGCATGTATGTTTACATGTGTAACACACACATGACTCGTACTTGTAGAGGTCAGAAGTGGGCATCAGAACCCCAGAACTGGAGTCACACATGGCTATGAGTCTCTATATGGGTGCTGGGAGTCAAACCTGAGTCCACTGAAAGAACAGTGCTCTTACCACTGAGCCATCTCATTGCCCCTTTATACTTTTAAATTTTCTTTTAAACGTAGCTTGTTATTAGTATGCATGTGTGAGAACAACTTTGTGGGTTGGGTTTTCCCCTTCTATCTTTCTATGAATTCTGGGGACTGAACTCAGCTCACCAGGCTTGTACAGCAAGCTCCTTTACCAAATGAGCCCTCTCATGGGCCCCACTCTGGTTTCTGATACAAGCTCTTACTATATACCTCAGGCTGGCCTTGAAGTTAATCCTCCTGCCTCTGACTCCCAGGTATTGGGATCACAGGAATATACTATCATGTCTAGATAAATAGGGTGTCTGTTCAAGACTGACATAATACACTGACCCAAAACAAGTCTTGCCAAAGTCAGGCCAAGAACTTAGACCTAAAAACACCACTCACCAAGGGGTGGGACATGGGGGACATGATCAGGTATTGAAGTAGAAGGATTCTTACTAAACTGATTTTCTGGGCTCTTACTCTCTCATTTTTGAAGCAGGGTCTCTCTCTCTCTCTATTGGCCAGGCTGGCCTAGAACCCTCAGCCTCCAGTGATTGGCCAGCTTCCAGAGAAGCTGGGACTGTGGATGGACACCTCCAATCCCAATGCCAAGGGTTCATTTCATAGGGACACTGGTATGTTTTAGACAGCTGTGCTGAACACAGACTCAGGTGAAGTATAACAGATGGTATGAGCCTGTCAAGAGAGAGTCCTACTGAAAAGTCACTAGACAATGGAAGGCGTGTCTTCTGAACAAACTGATGGAGGTCTCTTAAGACCCTGCTCAGTCCAGGAGAGCCTGGCTCCTCCCTGTTCTCCCTGGCCTCTAGCCTCACCCTGTGATCTTCATTCACTACACACACTCCTGTGAGATTCCAGAAAGCTCCCGCCATGAGATTCCATCATAGCTGAGCCAGTGTCTATGTTACACCCTTGAACCTCTAGAACTATGGTCTAAAAAAACCTTATTTTCTTTATAAGTTATCCAACTTTAGGTGTTCCAATATACTTATGGAAAATGAACTAGCCAGGCCTGGCAGCATATTCCCAGCATTTAGAAAGCAGAGGCATGAGGATCGGTCTCGGGGTCATCCTTAGATACATAGTGAGTTTAAGGCCAGCCTGGGTTACAAGAGACAATTATCTCAAAGGGAAAAAAAAAAGCAAGATAAAAAAACAGAAGACAGGGAAAAGTACTCAATACAAGTATCTGTTACCTCAGTCCCACCCAAAGGCCCACCTCCTGATATTGCCTTCAAGGTAAAAGTTTCAGCATATAGTTTTTTGAGAAGGGGATATTCAGAACATAGCAATAGCATAAGCACTTAATAGTTCCAGGTTCTGATCATAGCTAAAAAACAGTTGTCCGGATTTAAGGGCAATCATCGTACTACAGGACCTGAGAGCCCAGATCTGCTGCAACCAGTCACAAACTTGGGCAACTTCTAGAATCCTCCCAGGCCTCTATTGACTCATGATTAGGTGGCCACAACAAGTGCACGTACCTCATAAAGCTGTTGTAAAAACAAAACGAGGGCCAGTGGGATGGCTCCATGGGTAAAATCTCCTGCCACACAGTGATGAGAACTTGGTTACCTATGTTCAATACTTAGAACCTGTACAAATGTAAAAGGAAGAATGGACCCCAGAGTTGTCCTGACTTCAGCATGAATGGCTGGACCACACCCCCAATCATGTATAAATGCACTCAGTATTAAGTAACATATTTAAAAAGTGAAATATCATATACTAGAGTTTAGCCCATATGGCGAAGACTGAGCATGCCAATACTGGAAAGTGGGAGGGACATGTGAAGATGGGACCTTGAGGAAAGAAGTTACATGGTTGGGGGTCTCTCTTTCCTCTTAGCAGCCAGGAGGCGGGAAGTTTTGCCCCTAAATTCCTACATCTAAGATTACTCCACATACTCCTTCCAGTAGGCCTTACAGTAAAATGTCCAAGAAAATGCTAAAGCTGGGTGTTGTGTGGAGGACCCTGCTTCTTACCATGGACCAGAGCGGTCAAGAGCCTGAGACAAAAGAAACCTTTTGTTCTCCCTAAGTGTTGATAACCTCAGGAATTCTGTCTCCTAGACAGAAAGATGATCAACACACTTGACAGGAAGTGTTTTCAGAGCCTAGAAGCTCCGTTAATGCCTTACTATCTAGCCACGGGCAGAATTTAATGATAATTTAAATTACAGGAGTATGAATTAGACAAGGTTAAAGAAACTTCAACCTTTTTGTAAGATAAGATAAACACTCAAGCCCCGCAGTGGTGGTACACGCCTTTAGTCCCAGCACTTGGGAGGCAGGGGCAGGCGGATTTCTGAGTTTGAAGCTAGCCTGGTCTACAGAGTGAGTTCCAGGACAGCCAGGGCTAGCTACACAGAGAAACCCTGTCTTGATAAACCAAAAAAGAAAAAAAAAGATAAACACTCATTATTTAACCCTAGATAGAAAACAAAAAGTGGAAAAGAAATCATACCAACTTTTCAAAGGGAAAGTACAGAGAAGAAAGAAGAATTCTAAAAAAAAAAAAACAGAGTGTTATTTACTTTATTGAAACAATAAACTTGAGAGACTTCTAATCTCTGAATCAACCATTAAAATGTGGAGGGCTTAGTGCTAGCTCAGCAGGAGAGCACCAGCCTAGCATGGCCAAGGTCTCCCCAGCCCCACAGATAAGAATGCTAAAGGAAAAATCGCCTAATGACATTTGTAAAGGACAGTGATAAATCACATTCCTTCCTTCCACAGGCTTCTAGACATTACCTGCAACAGGATGAAAAATCTGCACAGCTTAGCCAGTATGAACAAAGATATGGGGCCATCCACTGAGGCAGGGGTAACTTATCACACAGCTCTTCCCTCAACAACGCTCTGGGGTCATCACAGGAGAGGGAGCATAAAGACTGTAAGAGACTCAGTGGTAAGACCCTATTGCTGACAAGACTCCACACACACTGATCACAGAGTGTGGGGAAAAAATCAAGTTGGTACTGACGAGGAAACCTCCTCCTTACTGGCTACCTTCATAGTAATGAAAGGCATTATAAAGACTGTGGGGCTGGGTAATCCATCAACAGACTTCAACAGATGTCAGTCATGATAATGACCAGGAGGATACAATGTGCCAGTGGTTGCAATAATGCCATAAATGTCATGGCACCAACCCACCACTTTCTGATCGGATTTAAGGCCCATTTAAGGAAATGCATGCCTGGTTCTACAAATCGGGCAAAACCAAGTGTCTGGGACACCCATAGCACCCTGGGGTGAACCTACCACTAGTATTTGCTAAATGGACACAGGATCAAACTGCTCTCTGATATCAGATCTCTGTACCCATAAATTAGTGCAGCTCTCAGGCCGCATCAGAGAGGATGTTCTGTGTAGTGAATGATGGTTGCTTGGTCAAAGTGCAAAAATAAGTGGCCGTCGAGTGCTTAGCCACAGACTGGACATCACGTCACTCCTGAAACCTCAGGAACCATGGCTGAAGAGAAGCTGGAAAGACTGTAAGGAGGAGAGGTTAGGGAGGACTCAGAGACTAGCAAAGCAGCATCTTCTGGACATGAAAGGACTGTTGCACTCAGGGATTCATGACAGTCGTGGACACCGCACAGGACCCCCCCCCCACACACACACACACAAGATCAAGCTAGTCAACGTTCTAGCATGAAGTAGAAAGAGATTCGTGGGTCCCACCTTTAATGGAGGAGCCATGAACAATTTATGGTGTTGGGAGGGAGGAGGCAGAGTTGGATTTCTTTAAAGTCCTGGGTTGGTAAATCATGCTCCAGAGGATAGCCCCACACCCAGAAGTTTATGGACAGTATAAACTGAGTTAAGGTGTTATTAAGTGATGATGATGATGGTATTGATGATATTGATGATGGTGGTGGTGGTGGCATGAAGTGGAGGAGGGTTAGGAGGTAGGAATGGACCCAGGAGGAGCACACAAACTTGATGGGGTGAGTATAATCAAAATATACTGCATGATCCCTGTGTGGTGTCGCATGCCTTCAATCCCAGCAATGTAGGGGAGGGGGACTTGGGGAGAAGCAGAGGCAGGTGAATCTCTATGAGTTTGAGGATAGCCAGATCTACATCGTAAGTTCCAGGATAGCCAGGGCCACCCAAAGACCTTGTCCCAAGGACAAAAATAAAAAAACTAAACAAACATAAAATATATATATATACGTTGATGACATTCTCAAATAATTCTTAAATGCCTTTTCATAGTGCTTGTTAAGGGCCAGAGGTTATGGAGAACTTGTGCGAAATGGTTTTCTGGACCTGACAGGTCTGTTGCACACAGGAGCACACAGCCCCTGTGATTGTATGTACAAAACCTGGACAAGATCAAGCCAGAAAAACTTCCGGCGTAGAGGAGGGAGGAGCATAGGAAATCCCACCCCCTAGCTGAGACGCTATTGGCTATTAATAGCGGCCAAGGGAAGGAGAATCGGTTTCTGTCTTTCTTTTGTTCAACCATTATGTAGAAAGGTGGCGCTTACTGTCACTGTATGCTTATCTCGGCAGCTGCTCAATTTCCAGTACCCACATGGCACAAATGCTTACACTGTGTAGGGACGTAAGCTGTCTCCCAAATGCTGGAAAGACAGGAATGCACTATCATGCCCCGCATGGTTGGATATTTTATTCTCTTTTAATTATCCATTTTCATATTTAGAGATTTAAATTTTTTATTTTATGAGAATGGGTGTTTTGCCTCTGTGCATGCCTCCACATGCATGTTATGCCCAAGGAGGCCAGAAGAGGGAGTCGGACCACCTGTGACTGGAGTTTAGATGGTGGTGAACCGCTCTGTAGATGGCAGGAATCGAACCTGGGTCTTCTGGAAGAGCAAATGGTGCTCTTAGCTATCTTAGCATCTCTCCAGCCCTCTGGATATCTAATTTTAGAGAAATAGTTTCATTAGAAACTTGAGCAGAGGGCTGGAGAGATGGCTCAGCGGTTAAGAGCACTGACTGCTCTTCCAGAGGTCCTGAGTTCAAATCCCAGCAACCACATGGTGGCTCACAACCACCCATAATGAGATTGGATGCCCTCTTCTGGTGTGTCTGAAGACAGCTACAGTGTACTCATATACTTAAAATAAATAAATAAATCTTTAAAAAAAAAAAAAAAAAAAAAAAAAAAAAGAAACTTGAGCAGATCTCTATGCTTAGCAAGTAGTGAGCCAGCTATGTGTTCAATGCAATTGAGAATAGATCATTTTCAAAACAGTTTAGGTTCACAGTGTAGTTGGTGTCTTAGGATTTCTGTTGTTGTGAAGAGACATCTTGACCACAGCAAAGGAAAATATTTGATTGGGGCTGGCTTACAGGTTCAGAGGTACAGTCCCTTATCATCATACTGGGAAGCATGCAGGCAGACGAGGTGGTCAAGGAGCTGAGAGTCGTGAGTCTCAATGAGACGGCAGCCGGAAGAATAAGATGCTGAGTCCGGCTTGGGCTTTTGAAACCCCAAAGCCCACCCCCTTAGTGACACACTTCCTGTAAGAAGGCCACACCTACTCCAACAGGGCCACACCTTCTAATTCCTGTCAACTACTGTTACTCCCTAAAGAAGGAATTTGCAAATATATGAGCCTTTGGGGCCATTTTTATTCAAAGCACCACAGTTGGGCTGGGGTGCCTCAGTATCTCACCACTTCATCACTTGCTTCTTTTTAGAAAGTGGTCTGTTTGAAACACTGGCTATTTTTACATCTAAAATTATTTTACAGAAACTAGAGGTAGTTACTTTTTCTCATTGCTATGACAAAGTCCCTGATGAGCCAATTCAAGGGTTTCTTTGGCTCACAGTTTAAGAGTGTTCACTGTAACGGGGAAGTGTGGCCACAGGAGCCGCTAACACTGCATCCACAGTCAGGATGTTGAAAGGTGAATGCTGGCGACCTTTTGGGTCAGCCTGGGACTCTGCCCATGGAATGGAGCCACCCGCATACAGGATAGGTTTTCTCACCTCACTTAATCCTACACTTTCACAGGTATACCTAGAGGCAGATCACCTCAAGGACTCTAAATCCTCTCAATTTGACAGTCAGGATCAGCCAGTGTTGCAGGAGAACACTGTGCTGTAGCTTGCAGGTAATTCCAGCACTCAGAAAGTCTATGACAGCGGACCCCAGAGCAGGCTAGGTTATCCTGCATCGGTAAGCTCTGCGTTCAACTGAGAAGCCTGCCCTAATAAAGTAGCGAGGGGCTGAGAAAGATTTCCAATGGCAGTCGCTATTCTCCCTATGCACATATGTGAACACACACACACACACACACACACACACACGGGACACAAGTGAAGCAAGCTGGGGTGGTCTTCAGGTTTCCCCTGAGTTCTGCTTGCTTTTCCTGTAGAGTGAAATATTAAAAACGCAATCCACGCTATCGCCAGCAAGGCAATAGTGGGCCTTGTTCTTGTCTTGTGGAGACTCTCCGATCCAGAGCGCCGAATTCTCTACCCAGCTTGCTAAGTTCCCGTGGTAGGTCAATGCCACGCCAGCCCCACATGTCCAAATTCCTGTGGCTGGCTGGGGTGTCTCGCCATCGTACCTTTTCTCTGGAACGCAGTCAAGTCCCAATGGATCTGCTACCTGAACCAGAGGTACATTTTTGCCTACCTACATTTTTGCCATTATGCTCCCTTCCAGTCCAAAAGGACACTCTCTTCCTGCCTCTGCAGACCCTCCGTGAGACCCGCCTACTCGCCCAGGGATTCCTTTCCTTGAAATCTTTATTCATTAGAAAGGTCACATGAAGTCCTGAGTACTTGATTCACTCCACGTCCCAGGCAGCCTCTTTTGGGGAAGCAGAATTAGCATCAAAATACAAACCGCATCAGGGCTGTCCACACCTTTTTCAAACCTCCTCTATCTCATTTTCATTTTGTTTCTGGTTGTTTTTTTTTCCTTCTCTTCTCTCCTCTCCTCCCCCCTCCTCTCTCCCCTCCCCTCCCCCTTCCCTCACCTTCCCTTCCTCCCTTCTCTGTCCTTTCAGATAGAGTTTTACTGTGTTTTCCAATCTGATCTAGAGCCATCAATCCTCCTGCCTCTGCCTCTTTGGTGCTAGGATTATAAATGTGCACTACCACACCTGGCTGGATTTTCTTTGGTTTGTTTCACAATCAATCAACTACAGCTTAATTGTGTGTGTGTGTGTGTGTGCAAACATGCATGTTTGCTTGCTATGTGCGTGTGAAGGCCAGAGTCTGACATTGGATGTCTTCCTCCATTTCTCTCCTTACGTCTCTTGCTGAATCCAGAGCTCACCACTTAGATTAGCTGACCAGTGAGCCCTAGAGAACATCCTGGCTCTGTTCCCTCAGCACCGAGACTACAGGTACAAGATGCTGCAACTTTTCCATGGTTGCTGAGGATCCAGATCCAAACTCAGGGCATCGCCCATTTATGGCTAGTTTACTCACGGGTCCATGATCCCCCGCCCCCCAGCCCCTTTGGCAAATTCCACCCAGCCAGGTTTACATAGTAAGGGGATGGACCCAGAGCTTTTTGAATGCTAGTCAAGGATTCTAACTGAGCTGCATTCCAATCCAGAGTAATTTAAATTACATCCTGTATGCTACACCCCACCCACTCACTGTACTTTTTCGAGGTGATTGTTAACACACCTGTGTAGAGTGAAAAATTATAGATACTGGTTATATAGAATCCTTTTTAGACATATAAAATATTATTTAGGCTTTCTTTATAAAGACATGGAGAAACCGAGGCATGAAGCAAGTTAGGAATGTAGAAAGACCAGTCACCATTACTGGAACTGGCCTATCACAAAGAGAAAAGAAAGAATGCAAGTGAACTAGGTGGAACCAAGTTGAGAACCAAGCTGGGAACTGCAGTGACAGGGCAAGGCTGAAGTAACAGGGCAGGACCACATTCTTGAGAAAGATAAGCGTACGGAGAGCTTTCACCTGACCCTGACTCATGTAGGTTGGGTTCCTTTGGAATGTTCCACTATTTTTTATGTTATGCCACCTCAACAACCCCTCATTCTCCTCCCCATTCCTTGGTTTGTGGTTTTTCCCCTTAAAAACCCTTCTCAAACTGGCTGTCGGGGTCAATTCAGCTCCTGCGTGGGCATACGAATTGACCGGCAGCTAGCTGTCACGCCCTAATAAACCTCGCAATTGCTCTGGTACACGGTGTCTCGAGCAGATTACTGGGTGGCCGCGACTTTCTGAGACTTGAGTGAGGGTCTCCCCTCTGAGGAGGTCTTCACCTGTACAATTGTTTTGACACATTGAACCTAGGGCCTCACAAGTGCAGAGCAAGGGGGCCACCACAGAGCTCTGTTGCTTTTATTTTGAGACAGAGCCTTACTATGTTGCTTAGGCTGACCTTGAACTTTTGATCTACCTGATTCAGCCTTCCAAGAGGCTAGAATTGCAGGCCTGCACCACTAGGCCCAGCTTCACACAGTACAGAGCCACTAATGCAAAGGCATTTAGAAATGTCTCTGTTATAATTCACCCATGGTTGCCAAGAGCACAGCTGATGTCAAAAGCAAGTGTAAAAAACTGTATGACTCTAAGTGCACCTTCCTCTGCAGAGGAGGCCTCGCCCTTCCCCACCCTTCCCCAGCATCAGCAACCTGCAAGTCTGTTTTCAGTCTCCGTGTATCTCTTTTCTGACTCAGGGACTGGGGTTTCTCTCTCTCCTTTTCTTTTTTTGAGTTTTGTGAGTAGAATCTAAGGTTTGCACATAACAGACATGTGTCCTAGCCTGCTCCACTTCCCTAGCCACTGGGATGATTTCCAAACTTATTCGGGTTTTTAATTCCTTGCAATGCTTTACAGTTTTCATAAATTTTGCACTTCCTTTGTTGATTGCTTGGTATGTTTTGTGTGTGTGTCGTTTTTTGTTGTTGTTGTTGTTGTTTTGGGGGTTTTTTTGACCAAGGGCAAGTCTCCTGCCTTCATTTACAGACATGAATTTCCATGCCTGTCTTTTATCTGTTTAATTCATTGTTGTATATTTTATTACTTTGGAATTTATTATTAAATGAAACTATCTTATTTGTTTTCAGCTTGCTCATTGCTACCGTATAGAAATGCAATTGACTTTTCCCTTTTCTTTTCTTTTCTTTTCTT
>NW_021604656.1:183434-194121 GCF_004785775.1 Grammomys surdaster
TATAGAAATGCAATTGACTTTTCCCTTTTCTTTTCTTTTCTTTTCTTCCCTCTAAAAAAACACAGGATCTAGCTGTGAAAACCAAATTGGCCTCAGACTAGTAGACAATCTTTCTGCCTCCACTGTTAGACTTCGGCGCGAAGCTTAGAACAGATAACAGCAGACCAGACGGTTCCACGAGGGGGGGAATATTTAGGGAAGAGGGCAAAGGTGGGGGGAGAGAAACAGAAGAAGATGGCGGAGAAAGAGAAGTAGAGGCCGGCTATGCCCAAGTGGAGAGAGGGGGAAGGGAAGGGGAAAGGACAAGGGGGCAGAGAGAAGCTAGAGGCAGAGAGTAAGAGAGTAAGAGAGAGGAGGAGGCAAGCAGCCCCTTTTATAGTGAGTGGGCAGGCCTACCTGGCTGTTGCCAGGTAACTGTGGGGAGGAGCATATCTGGGTGTTGCCAGATAACTGTGGAGGTGGAGTTCAGAAAGAATACTAACATCCACCTCCTCCTCTGCCTCTGTGAATACTAAGACTATAGGCTTGCAGTACCATGGCCTGCTTTTTGGGGAGAAGGGTTGTTTTGGAATTGATTGTTGTATATTGATTTTATACAGCTCAACTTTGCTGAACTCATTTATAGTTCTAATGGCTTTTATTTGATTCCTTAGGATCAAATGTCTTCCACTTTTTTGTTCAAAAAAACCAATTTGTTTGTTTGTTTGTTTGAGACTAGGTCTTACTATGTAGCCCAGGCTGTCTTGGAACTTGCTACATAGACCAGGCTAGTCTCAAACCATAGAGATTGATTTCTGAGTACTGTTATTAAAGGCAAGCATCACCATGCTGGCTAACTTCCATTTTTGAACATGAAAAGAAAGTGTGTGTTTTTATTGTAATTGCATTTTTTTTTTTTTTTGGTTTTTCAAGACAGGGTTTCTCTGTGTAGTTCTGGCTGTCCTGGAACTCACTTGGTAGACCAGGCTGGCCTCGAACTCAGAAATCCGCCTGCCTCTGCCTCCCAAGTGCTGGGATTAAAGGCGTGCGCCACCACCGCCCGGCTGCATTTTTTTTTTTTAAGAAATCACCTCATGTAGTTCAGGCTGATCTCAAATTCACTGTGTTAGTATTCTGTCTAAACTCCACCTCCACAGCTATCTGGCAACACCCAGGTATGCTCCTTCCCACAGTTACCTGGCAACAGCCAGGTTAGGCGTGCCCACTATAAAAGGGGCTGCTTGCCTCCTCCTCTCTTACTCTCTTGCTCTCTTGCCTCTACCTTCTCTCCGTCTCCTCGCCCTTCCCCCCTTCCCTTCCCCCTCTCCACATGGTCATGGCCGGCCTCCACTTCTCTCTGCTCTCTCTCCTCTTTCTCAGCTATCTTCTTCTGTTTCTCTCCCCCCACCTTTGCCCTCTGCCCTGAATAACCACCCCGCACCCCCCCCTTTGGAGCCATTTGGTCTGGTGTTGTCTGTTCTAAGCTGTGCTACCGAAGTCTAACACACTGTGTAGCTGAGACAAACCATGAATTCCTGACCCTTCACCTCCACCTCCCAGTGACTGTGATTAGAGTCATATGCCACCATGTTCAACAGATTTTGTTGGTGGTGGTAGTGTGTGATGAGGATTGTGTCCAGGGCTTTATATGTACTTGATAAGTGCCTTCACGCCAACCAAAACTCCCGCTTCTGGGAATGAACGCATTGGGCAGGATCTGGTAGACTTTCTACTGACCTCTAATAAACTATGTAGCCCAGGATGACCCAGACCTTTTGATCTTCCCGTCTCCCCCTCTTAAGTTCTGGAATTATAGCACCATCACACTTCACCCTTCAGTTTCTAATAAGAGAAGTGCAAATCCAAATTATCACGGGATGTGAAAAGCTCACCTAGCCATTGACGAAGAATAATATTATCTGCCCCGGGCCCGAGGGGATTTGATGAGACCTTAGGGAAGGGGGCGAAAGAATGAAGGGACAAGAGACACAAGGAATGAGAGCAAGTCTGGGGTTCTGATCAAGCTCTGAAACTTTAATTTCGGGTGCAGGTTATAAAAACACAGCAAACTGGGAAGTTTGTGTGAGGGTCATCGCTGAGGGCTATCCCACTATTGAATGCTTATTGCCCTAGACCATCCCATTGTCATAACCAGCTCCCAGGAAATGCCAGACTTTAAGTTCCTGAGGCCTGAGACCCATGAACGTCCTTTCTTAACCTTGCACTGACTAGGCTTTCTAGAACAGCGGGTAACTTCCTAGGTTCTCTTAGGACAGCAGGTAGTTTCCTGGGTTTGGCTCCCGGCAATTATCAGTGTCTATTAAAACAAATACTACCCGAGAAACCCCACTTCTCCAAACATTTCTGAAAGCAGTTGTCTTCCAATGTCAGTAGAGATCACAGACTTTGAGAGCTTTTGTGCGGGGCGCGCGCGTAATGGTCTCGCCGGCAAAAACATACACACACGCACACACACATACACACCAGAATCCTTCCGTAGAAACACGTTTATTTCCCTAAAACCAAGATGGTGGTAGAAGACGAAGAAGGCGTGGGAAAGCACTGCCTATATACCCCAGAGCGGGGTATTCACCCCCTGATTGGCTGCTTACTCGTAGCGCGCCAAACGCCGTGGGATGGGCTTAGCTTTGGCGGGCTAACCATGGCACATGCGCAGTTTACTTGGTACTAGGAAGAATTAAGGGCGACAGCGCCACCTAGTGATGGCGGACTTTGTCAGCTCTCGTGGCGGCTCCCAACAAGCTTTTAGGACACCGACACAAGATTTGCCTTTGGATATGCTCAGTATATTCACACACACACACACACACACACACACACACACATTCCTTACCATGCTACACTAATATACAAGTTAAGCAGACATCTCACCAAATGGCTGACAGTGGATTGGGCAGGAAATGCTGCTACAAGTTTCCACTGGGGAGTGTTTGAGGGCTAACCTTATGTTTTAGGTTTAAGTTACTGTGCTTGAAAGATTTATAAAACAAAAATGTCTCTAACCTGTCAGCCTCACGTGCCCAAGGACATACAACTTCCTGGAATGCTGGGGACTGTCACTCAGGTAAGATAACAAGCCCTGTGTTTTCACTTCTGTAAGGAAGCTTGGTTGCCATAACTGCACAGAGTATGCATAATCACATGTAGGCAGGAGGTATGCAGCCTGCCTACAGGATATATGCTGCTTGGCTCTGATTGGACAAAGACAGAGAGTACATAGCCTTATGAGTCTGGCCCATACAATAAGCCCCTGTCTAGTGTAATTTGGTGCTATTCTCAGGGAATCCTATGTATGGACCTGGTTAGGATATAATAAAGCTTGCTTCAAATTTGGCTCAGAAACTGTGGTAATGGGATTATTCTTGCCTAACGGAATTAACATTTTCTGTAAGCCCCAGCAAGATCAGACTGCTCGACCCAAATTCTAAAGCTGGACCTTCACTCTGAGACTCCAGGGCTACAGGACCACCTCAGGAGATGAGCACCTTGAGACATTCCAGTGCAGTGAGGTGTCCTTTTAGTTTTTCAGACTATCAGAGTGAACTGCTAAGCTGAGAAAAGCAGCAAACGTCTGTTACGTCATAGTAATATTCGGTGGCATCTTGTTCTGTTGGGATTCCAATCTGGGATGAGGAGCGACTCAACAGGACCC
Source organism: Grammomys surdaster (assembly GCF_004785775.1). Lineage (NCBI taxonomy): Eukaryota > Metazoa > Chordata > Mammalia > Rodentia > Muridae > Grammomys > Grammomys surdaster. Next base: position 187,087 of record NW_021604656.1, read on the forward strand.
AGTAGTCTCTCATCCAGGCTAAAATCAAGATGTCCCATGGCCCACCTGAGGTTCTTGGTCTGCTTTTGTGTCGTGCCTGTTTTGTCTTTGTAGAAGTTTTGTTTCAAACAAGGGAGCTGAGACGGAAATGGCCCAGGCTCAGTTGAATGCGTGAATGATAGTGGCTACTGCATGTTTTATTTCTGACTGGTGTCCTTTGAATGCATGAGCTTTCTGTGTTCAGTGTTTGTTGGTTTTGTTTCTGCAGTCTCAGCCATCAACAACTACCACTAACATTGCTTGTCATGGCTGCTTTGGTAGCCAAGGCTCAAAATTTATCTCTGAGCTTTCTAGTCTTTGGATTCAGTTTAGCAGGGATTCAATGTCTTTTAGGTGTGGATAATATTAAAGTTCTTTTATGCTGGCCTACTTTATTGAAAAGCTGGCCCTGGAGTTGGTTCATGGCTCTCCCTTTATATAGGTACACTGTCGCTGTCTTCAGACACACCAGAAGAGGGCATCAGATCTCATTACAGACGGTCGTGAGCCACCATGTGGTTGCTGGGAATTGAACTCAGGAACTCTGGAAGAGCAGTCAGTGCTCTTAACTGCTGAGCCATCTCTCCAGCCCTGAAGAGGAATTTTGGAATTGTCCTCCCCCTCCCCCACGGAAGAGGCTAATTAACATTCCTTAGTCAGAGGACAGTTGCTGGATTAACATTCAGATGATGAAGGGAGAGGCTGATTAACATTCCTCAGACCACTGGGGAGGGAACCCACCTGCGGGTGGGGAAGGCCCAGAGCACATTCTGTAGACACATTCTGCAGGACAGACCAACCCTTGCCACTTACAGACAAGGGAGGTCCTTGCCACCTCATTCGCTAAAGACCAATCAGTTTAAAAGTCACACTGTTCTGCCAATCTTATTGTGCCTAGTCACTGTTTCTCCAGTCCGCCCCTTAAACTGTATTAAAACTGACCAGATGGGCTGCCCGAGGTCGCCACTCCACCTTCGGTGTAGGACAACCTCAATGCATTGCGTCATTAAAATTCCTCTCGCTTTTTGCATCAGTTTACATCTCCATGTGGTTCACTCAGGGGGTCTCAGGTAAGCTAAGGCTCCCCAAGAGTCTTACAGCCCCAGACCCATCCTTATTTAAAAGTTTCCTCTCTACCCTGTGTCAGAGCAGCCACCTAACTCCGGAAAAGAAAGTAAAACAAAACAGGTTAATTTGTTTAAAAAACTAGACTACCAGCTTCATTGAGCTGCCTAAAACTTTTGCTAAAGTATAAACCTTATCTTAAGATTTGTAAAACTATGTGAACTTTCTATATACCTCAAGGTTTTATTGGGTATGGTTAAAAATCTGTAACAAAAATTAACTTAAAACTCATAAGACAGGAATATGATAGTTAAAATATATATGACGTGTAGAAAAATTTAAAGGAACCATGTAGCATGACCATGAACGATCTTGAGATATAAGCCCCATCTTAGGAGATGACCCTCCATCCAGATGGAAGCAAACACTTGACTGGCAACCATCTTTACTAAGGTAGATGCCATGTGACTTTACAGCTATCTTGATTAAAGGTGACCACAAGGTATAAACCAAGCAACGAGGCCACAACAGGTCTTCCAAGATATTTTGAATTAGGGTGAATTTTTGTATGATAATTCTTGTCCTGAAAACAGTCACAAAGGTAAGATTTATGAAAGAATTTAAAAACAATGATCGTCTAAAGCTGCATCTCCCAAGAATGTACCTCATGGAGAATGGCAGGGGCTTGGCATTGTGTGGCAGGGCTGGAATTTTTAGAGATAGCCCAGAAGAGGGACCCAGCATGTTTGGAAATGCCTGTCATAGTTGGAGATTCCCCATTGTCTCTTGATGGAGTCAATAAAGATAGCAGAAGCCAGTCACTGGTTGAAGGATAAGGCAGGATTTCTGGGCCCGACAGGAAGAGAAGGGAAGCAGAGAGGATAGGGATCTAGTGACCAGGCTGTAGAACAGAAAGAAAGCACAGACATATAGGGGACCGATAGTTTGTGGCCTCCGTCGTGGGCAGAGGCCAAGGAGGATAGGGCAGGATATTCTTCAGCGGGAAAGCGTTAGCTAGCCCTGGGGACTGAATAAATGGCCAGTGAGTGGCTGCTGATCCCAGAGCCTAGCTGGAACAAGCATGGTGTATAAAACTACACGTAGCAGCCAGTGCCCAGGGATGGCCATGAGAAACAACAGCCACAATGAAATGGAGCAGGTTGGGACCTAGAGGGCAGGTGGTATATGCTGCGGAAAGTGGAGCCAGAGAGGTGACCCAGGCCCCTTGAGGAAGCTCAGATGCCGAACACTGAGTAGTTTGTCCTGTTGGAGTTTGGTTTTGTCTTGTCCAGATTGTAGTTGTTCCCTGATTCTCTCCTCTAGAAGTAAAAAAGGATAACTTATTTTTTGAGATTGTAGGAGCCCACAATCGAGAGACTTTTAAACTTTTTTTAAAAAGGAAATTTTAGAGTTTTACAAAAATTTAATTGGAAAAAAAAAAAACCTGGGTATTTTCTTTAAATATTTAAATTTAGAAGGCTGTGAGACATTTTAAGTTTTAAAATGTTTTACATTATAATATCTTTATTAATAATTAATCTTAGAAAAGTAAGTAAAAGGCTATAGAGTTAGAGCCACAGTTATGAGCATGAAACACTAAACACCAGAAACTGGAATAATTTGTAATGGTGTGTTATGTAAGGACTAGAAAAGTAAAATTGACAGTCTCCCTATGGACTGTATTTATGATTTAAAGTTTTATTTTGATACTAAAAAAAAAAAAAACAAACCTTCAATTCAAAACTTGTTAATTTTTTTTAAAAAAGCTTCTAACTTATTGTCAACTGAAAAGATGATTAAAACACAAGATTATGGTCAGTCACCTCATAAAAGGTCAATTCTTTAATGCTCTCAGAATCACACCTGAAGTCATGCTAAGTGATAGTACAATTAATTACAAGGATAAGTTTTATGTAACCTCCTCTGTGTTTACAAGGTCAAGCCTAAAGCAAATAAAAAAGACAAAAACAAAAATTAGGGAAGTTGTTTAAAATCAGGTATCCTTGATATATGGCTCTCTAAACTTATTGGAAATCTGCTGACTATGGCATTTAAAATGTTTAATGGAAAAATGTCCTGTGGTAGACAAAATGCCAGCTCCTGACCTTGACCCTAAAATCTCTAAAAGAAGACAGATGAGTCACAGACCTGGATTGTGGTGACACTAACCACTAGGGAAAACCGCCCCATGCCTTGCCTGCAACTGTGGATGCTGTTGGATTGACTGCCTGACTCTGCTTAAGTCAGTGTAGGCCGATCTTCTCAAGTTCCTCACACACATGGAAATTTCTCACACCTTCTGGGTTAGAAGCCAGGCCTATGCTGTTCTGTGTAACAAATGAAGAAATGAAGACCTCTGCCCCACAAGGAAGCCATCGAAACTGTGGGAGTCTATTAGGGTGATTGTCCAGGTAGCTGGTATCATTTTAATTGATGCAGAGGCCTTTTTTTTCCCCTACTATACTTTATTCTTTTTGGATCTCTGGTGGTGTGAAGGTGTAAGAAAGTAGTTTAAGGTAATGAAACAATGTTTCAAATCTCTCCCTTCAGTGTTCTTGTTATACTAAGATTTCAAAGGCTTAGAGTTTTAACATTAATAGAGTTCTAATAAGCTAGTAGTCTAGCCCTGGTAAAGCACCTACTACCCCATAGTCACAAGCACAAAATTTCAAATTTCTTGGTTGTTGTCTAAGTATAAACTTAAAGGCGCTTCTCACTGGGCTAAAAAGATGACTGCCCATCTACATATCCAGCCTCCTGGACCGAAACAAAGTTTATGCTTTTTAACCCACAGCCATAACCTTTGCTGTGACTCAAGGGTGTGAGTCTATTCCCGCTCTTTACAGACATCTATTAGCTGCTTTTTCTACCATGTGGATTTCAGTACAGATTACAAACATTGGTAATGACAATATAACTATAACTTTTTATCTTTTTTTTCTTTTTGTAAACTGAAAAATGTATGTAAGCTTCAGGGGGTTCAGGGATTCACATAATTCCCCAACCTGCCTATTCCTGAGGGTGGGGGTCTCTTTCTCTTCCTTGGTCTTGGGACTCTACTTCTTGCCAAACTACCAGAACTACAGGCCTGGAAGCTCCAAAAGGAAGATTTTCCTTTAAGTTCCTAAACTTTAACTTCTGTCTCTAGTCTGTATCTATCCCAAAACAATTTCTCTTGGAGCCATGACAGGAACCAAACAGGAATCAGCTGTAGAAACTATTCCAAATGGCTGGGAACCCCGGACTTTCTGAAGGCTGATGGAAATCCATCCAGATGATGTCATTGCTCCCTGTCTCTTCAGCTAGGTCAATGAAACAGATGAGTCTAATAAATGACCCATTGCCTGAATCCTCTCCTGGACTTTGACTAGCGTTCCAGCCTTCTGGGCCCTGACAACAATGTCCTCATTGCAGCAGGAAGTAGTTACAGAAGAGAGTATGTTGCCCTGGATCCTCAACAAAAAGCTAGAGTGTTAAGTTCAAAGGAAACTCCCTGGAAAGGGGGATAAAACGGCTTCTTAAAATGCCTATTCATGTATATACAAGGAATCATGCTGACCTCCGGGGTCAGATATGTATCAGGGAAAGGTATCTGTTAAAATCAAATAGACCCAGATCTATCAACAGGTAGATTCATTAGTAGTTCTGTAATACGATACTCAACTACCTCTATGCAGAACAAAGAGATTGTTGTTTGGCTGTGGTGGTTTTAACGGGACTGGGCCCCATAGACTCATGTGTGAAAATGCTTGGCATATAAGGAGTGGCACTCATAGGTCTTGCTGGAGTAGGTGTGGCCTTGTTGCAGGAAGTGGGTTACTGTGGGGAGGCTTTGAGGTCTTATAAGCCCAAGTCTGGCCAGTGTGTCTCAGTCTTCACTTCTGCCACCTCCAGATCACGATGTAGGACTCTTAGCTCCTTCTCCAGCACTATGTCTGCCTGCACATTGCCGTGTTTCCCTCCAATATGATAATGAAACTGTAGGCCAGCCCCAATTTGATGTTTTCTTTTATAAGAGTTGTTGTGGTCATGGTGTATCTTCACAGCAATAAAACCTCAACTAAGACAATGGCTTTAAGGAAAAAAGATTGTTGTTTCTATGCAAATCACTTGGGAATCATTAAAGATAATCTGACTGTACTCAAAAACTAAACAACAAAAACATTGCAAAAAAAGGGGGACTCAGATGAAATAAAGGGTAGTGACTCTGACGCCACCCACTGCAGGGCCGTTGACCCTTCTGTTTTTGCTAATTACTGTTGTCCCTTGCATCATTAATACCTTAACTAGATACATAAATTTCCATCTGGGTGCCGTCAAGCTGGTGGTGATTAGCTCCCACTATAAATGGATTCCCATCACAGAGTCAAGGATTTGACCCAGGATACAGCTCACCGGAGGAATGTGAGGGATGACGTCATGTTTTAAGTTTAAATTACTGTGCTTAAGAGATCTATAAAACAAGGCTGGGCCATGGTGGCACATGCCTTTAATCCCAGCACTTGGGAGGCAGAGGCAGGCGGATTTCTGAGTTCGAGGCCAGCCTGCTCTACAGAGTGAGTTCCAGGACAGCCAGGGCTATACAGAGAAACCCTGTCTTGAAAAACCAAAAAAAAAAAAAAAAAAAAAAAAAAAGGTAGGAAGTACGTAGTCTTGTGAGTTTTGCTTTTATAAACTCCTGTCTAATGTAATTCAGTGACATGCTCTGGGAATCCTGAGAATGGACCTGGCTAGTGTCTACCCTACCGTCCTGGCCAGTATTTAATAAAATTTGCTTCAAATTTGGCTCAAAAAATTGTGGTGGTGGTCTTATTCTCACCCAGGTGAGATTAACAGATCTTCTCCAGTGAGAAGGCTTCAGAAGTTTGCAGGCTTGGCCTTGAGCTGTGGTAGGACAGGAAGGTGGCACTGATGGAGTTCCAAAATTTCCTTAAGAGCACTGGCCAGTGGGGAGCGCTGGCAGGCTGGCATGCGTGAACCCAGTGCCTGAAGTTCAATGGTCACTGAGGTCATGACCATCTAAGGAGGCCAATCTCAAGTCCTCTTGCCTATGGGTACGAACAGAGGCTACAGAAGCTGTGTCTCAGGAGCGTGGCAGTGTGATCCTAGACACCATTTCCAAAGTTCCAAGTTTTGTATCATTTCATTGGGCGGTAGCTTTGTGCTGTAAAGGTTCACAGCTTTGGGTCCGTTAATTAACCCATCAGTGACACCTTCTTGTAGCCTATCAGGTCCTGTCTTGGGTTTGGCTCTTATCTGAGCCGCAGTGTGCCTGGCCTGTGAACACATCAGAGCCTGCTCCTGAGGTCTCGCTCTTATCAGAGCTGTCTGGTCTGAAGCTCATTTCTCACGGGCATTATATTATCCCGAGTCACACAAACTGGTTTCACTTACATTCCTAACAGCACATACGGTATCCTTAGAGATATATAAGCTGTCATGTCAGGAACAATGAGCCCAAGATGTTGGGGTAAAAATATTTACCAGACTAGATAGCTTAGTCAGTCCATAAACTGTGCAAGCATGTTTACTGTGCGAGCATGAGAATCCGATTTCAGTTCCCAGAACTCTCACTAAAACCCAGAGGCGGTGCTACATGCTTGTAATTCAAAGACGGGGGAGTCTTGGACTTGCTGGCCAGCAAGTCTAGTCAAATCTATGAGCTACAAACTCCAATGAGAGAGCAGATCTCAAAATACAAAGTAGATATATCCTGAAGAACAACACCTATAGCTGACCTCTGGCTTCCACATACACACATACACACACAAACACATACATATGTTGTATAAACTGATGACATGACCACTCCATGGTATGGTTAAGGGAAAGTTTTTGGTTTTTTTTTGTTGTTGTTGTTTGTTTGTTTGTTTGTTGTTTTGTTTTTCGAGACAGGGTTTCTCTGTGTAGCCCTGGCTGTCCTGGAACTCACTCTGTAGACCAGGCTGGCCT
>NW_021604656.1:199121-361563 GCF_004785775.1 Grammomys surdaster
GGCGGCCGGGGGGCGGGCGGCGGCCGCGGCGAGGAGCGGGGGTGGGGAGGCGCCGTCTGGCTCGGGCTGGGCCGGCGGGGAGCACGAGCGAGCCACGGCGGCCCCGTGGGCAGCCTCGGTGGCCGACAGGTGAGACGCGCGTGGGGCCGGGTGCAGGACGGTGAGGGGAAAGCGAGTGGGCCTCGCGGCGCCGGGACCCAGGTGAGCACAGCCCGCGGGGCCCTGGGCGCATTGTCCGCGGGCGGCGCCCCTCAGCGCCCCCTGCCGGCCGGGCTCGGTGGGGCCGGGGTGCGGCGGGCTGGGGCCGGGGCGTGCGCGAGTTCCTTTGTTCGTCGCCCCCGCCCGGTCCCCGCCGCCCCCGCCAACATGGCGCTCGCGGGGTCCCTGCCCCAGCCCCGCGGCCGCTTCCCGCGCGCTTTGTTCCGTGCCGGGCGGGGGGCGGGGGCGGGGGCATTGCGTAACCGGGCGGGGGAGGGGCGTGGCGGGACCCCCGCGGCGGGTCACTCCGGTGACGCCCTGCCTGGGGGGCTCGGGGCGCGGGCCTGCGTGACCTTGGGTTTGCCTCCCGGAATGCGCCGGATAGATGTGCGGTGCGGATACTGCGCAGCGCCGGGGGTCGCGGTCCCTGGCGGCTTCCTGCACGGATGGTGCGTTCTGGGCCTTTCCGGGAGTAGGGGGTGCTGGGTTGAGAAATGGCTTCAATCATCCACGTCGTTGCATGCGCATCTCAAAGTTTGTTTACGCAATTGTTTTTATATTGATTTGGTCTCGATGATCAGCGAATTGGGTTTCGGGTTTTGTAAGGGTTTTTCGGGGTGTGTGTGTGTGTGTGTATATGTGTATATGTGTGTGTGTGTGTGTGTGTGTGTGTGTGCAGTCTTACTTCTGGTTTAAAGGCTTGTTTATTTATCGTGTACGTCCAAAAGCTATACAAGATACGTTTAAGTGTTGTAAAGGATTTCGGTGTGACTAGCGAGGAAGATGGTATCCGTATCGAAATGCGAATGCCTCACTAACTTTCCTTGGAATTTTCTGGAAGAAGCTGCAGCCTGAAAGGATTGATGGAGAGTAATTGCCTTCTGCATAGCTTTTGTTAGGGAGTGAAAATGAAACCGGATCTTAGACGTTTTTAACCTACACATCCTGAGCACACTCCTGAGGTGGTGAAATTTTGGAAAGATAGAAGAGAGGAGGCGCATCTTTAGCCTTCCTTTTCACCCCTTCAGCATTAATGGGCGAACAGGATATACAGGATGTCCGTTATCGGATTTGATAATTGAGTATTAACGTTTTCTGCTATGTGTATAAAGACGTGTAGTGTTTCTTCCAATAAGTAAAACGGAATTAGCTTAAAGTCCTACTGGAATTCCTAAGAAATGGATCAAGCAAAAGGGCTTTCAGTCTAAATTAATTTGAGGTCTCCTGTACTCTAGACTGGTCTTGAACCCAGTATCCTTCTTTCAGCCTGGAGTACAAGCCCACCGGTGAGGGGCCATCTTTTTATTCTTAGGATTTTTGAGTGTATGTGTATGGTTGTTTTGTCTGCATTTTTGTCTGTGTACCACGTGTGTGTCTGGTGCCTAAGGAGTCCAGAAGAGGGCTCTGAACTTCCGGGTCTGGAGTCAGGCAAATGTGAGTGCTGGGAATCAAACATGGGTCCTTTGGAAGAATAGCCATTGCTGCTCCTAACTGCTGAGCCATGCTTAAGGTTTTTTAAAGATAGATTTTCACTCTGGAATTTCTCTAGTCAAGCCCACTTTTAGTGTTCAAAGGAGATGTTCTAAGACTTTGTGGGCTAGCTAAGGTCTGATGCTGCTTGTCTCTTACATAGGATAGTGTGGGGTTGCTATCCTGCACTCCACATCCAGGGTTTACACTTGCTCACTCCTCATCAGGCCTAGTGACAGGACTGTAACCCCAACTGTTGGGGAGGATTGGAAGTTTAAGGCCAGCTTGGATAATTTAAGATCCGGTTTCAAAAAGTCAGAAGTCAGTAGTATAGCAGTTCCCCCGCACATGATGGACTCCAACAAAGTGGCTACCATGTAAACGTTTCTTAAATAGAGTAGGTTTTAGGGAATGAAGGCATTCTTTCGTGTTGTTGATTCACCCCCACCACATACCCCCAATCTGACGATAGAGGCGGGGCTGGCTGTTTAGGTAGTGTCTTTAATTGCCAGCTCCAGAGCAGGGGCAATATGATGGGGAAGCCCTGTGCCCGAGGCTCTGCTGTTCTCTGTCATTCTGAGGGATGAGGTGCCCTGTTCCTCTCTCCTTAGGATCACAATTCACATTTTCATTTTGGGAACCCTGAAAAATATTGCTGTTATTGAGCTTGGAACTTCCTTTTATGGGGCAGAAGAAGGCTGAAAACAAAGGATGAAAGGGATTGGTGGACTGAAAGTTACTTCCCTTTCGAAGTGGAGACCCGGAGAACTCAATAGAAAAACAGTTCCATATCCGATCACTTGGATGGGGTTTGCCAAGAATCAAAACTGAGCGCCCTCACGGAGGGGCTGCTGTTGTCTTGTGGATTGAAATGGCCTGCTGGGGAAGTCTGGTTGTTGTCTTTGATTTTTCTGAAGGTCAAATAACCACTTAGTTTCAGTTTGAGCTGCTTCCGTAGGACTCACGACTCTGTTTTGATCTCTGGGAGTCTGGTGCAAGACTGAACTTGAAGACCATGGCCTCTGGACTTTTTATTTGACTGCATTCTTATGCTGTATCTCAGGTAGTCGTCCTCCCATTAGAGAGGGATGATGTGGGATTGATGTGGTTTGTGTGTGCCTCTTTGTTTTGTGGGTGGTCCTAAATCCAAAATTGCACCCTTACCATTTGTAAGAGTCTCTTAGAAAAACTTTTTGGTAGAGCTTGGTCTTTGGGGTAGCTAACACAGTTACACCTGGACTGACTGTATTGTCAATTATTTGCAGCATTTTTTTTTCTACTGTGTTAGAAATAACATGAAGGGAGCCAGCCATGGCATGCACCTGTAATCCCAGTACTAAGGGGTGGAGGAGGCAGGTGGATGAAAGTTTCAGGCAACACAGATCTCACAGATCTATCGTTGTGGAATGCTTAGCTGTTGGAAAGGCTATCTGCATGCTCATTAGTAGAACCTCAGTTTGATGGAGGATATTTAAAAACAAGTATTTGCAGCTAAATGTTTTTCTTTCTCTCTTCCTAAATGAGACGCTGCTTTTTTTTTTTTTTCTAGCTGCTTTGTTCAGTTTGGAAGCCTGGTGTTGTGAAAACGTAGTTGAGGACCTTGCCCTCTGGGTGGAACTAACCTCTGTGCAGTACTGGGCATACACTTGCAGGAGAGATTTAAAGCCTTCAGCCCCTGAGCTGCAGCCTGGGAGGAAGCATCTCTTTCTCCAGGCTATAGTGACTTGTAGAGTTCTTCCGTGTAGTTCCAAAACGACAGCTGGACAAGTCAATGTTGATCCCTTCCCCTTCCTTCTCAGCTCAGCCACAGTTACTTGCGTCTGTTTTGTCTGTGTCCTTAAGTAAACAGCTTGGTTGGAAGTACCTTCGAATTGAATCTAGTTTAAGTTGGTTTTACTGGGTACCTAATTTAAAATCATCCTGAGTCAAAGCTGGAGAGGTTGCTCAGCTATTAGGAGCACTTGCTGCTCTTGCAGAGGACTCTTATCTGGTTCCTTGCACCCACATGATAGCTCACAGATTTGTAGTTCCAGTTCTAGGAACTCAATTGCCCTCTTCTGGCCTCCATAGACATTGCTTGTACATGGCGTGCACGCACACACACACACACACACAGAGTCAAAACATCCATGAACGTTAGATAAAAACAAATCTTTAGAAACATAGTATTGTCCTGTAGGACTAAGGTACATAATAAGAAGTTTGCCTTTACAATCTAAAGGGTTTATAGGGAAGTTACAGTTATGCTTACAGTGATTTATGTACCCAAGAATGAGAAGAGGAAGATGTGCAGTAGGAAAGAAAAGAAGTTCAAATGGCGAGTGGGACAGTAGGAACGAAGTTGACATTGGTGGTAGTTAGTAGTCTTCAGGGAGAGGAAGTATCCTTCCATTCACGCTTTGAATTCCAGGTGGAAGTTACCTTTACTCTCAGGAGGCCTTAAATACCTTATCAGGAGCAGGCCAAAGTTCACTACAGTTCATTCTTGGCACATAGTAACTCCAGTGGACACTGAGATGTGTTAACACCTGTAGTTTAATGTGTCTGATACTTGTATGAGAACAAATTTAGGGCCAGATTTTGAATACTGTATTTTACATGAGTGTAGTTGGTATTTATTTATTTATTTATAGTAAAATGTAGTTGGTATTATTTGAGACAATGTCTCACTGTGTGGGGGACAGTGGACCATGCCAGGAAACTTAAGGTAAGGTAGAGCCAGTCTGAGACCCCAGCACTCAGATACCTACCTGAGATGATAGGTGCCTCCCTGCTCCCTGCCAGATTCCTGACCTAGAACACGTGATCACACTCCCCATGTAGGTCAGGTATCCCAAAACTGATTTCTCCATGCTTATGAGGTACCTAGAGGCCCTGAGGGTTTAGCCAATAAGCCTCCCTTCCTGGACTGGTCGTTCCTCCCTGCAAAGTCTCTGGTCCACTCTGGGAAGTTGGTATTCGTCCATTTTCCACGATGAACAGTCCATTAACGGTATGGATAAACATGGACTGTCTACTCCATCAAAACCACCTTGGGAGAAGGCCTTTAAAGGCCTACAGAGCAGCACTAAGTCTCCTGTGGAAGGCCTCTCTGTGCTTCCAGACAACTGCCTACCTTCACTGATGAGCTAAGTGGAAGTGCCCCAGGTTTGTTGTTGTCCTCAGCCCACAGGCCCTCAACGGTCACAGCCCGAGGGTCCCCCAATCCTTCATTCCTGACTCTGCAGCACCCCAGTGGCGACTGGGTGCTGGGGGTCAGGAGACCCCAGCTTCGGCCTCTATCTCAGACTATGTTCTCCCACCCTGAGTGGTGTCTTAACACTACCGTAAGGCCCAGCACCAGATGGCTGAGGTACAGGGAGACCAGGCAGCCAAGCACTCCCTGCATTTTGCCTCCCTGGCCACAGTGTGTCCCACACCCCAGCAGTGGGGCAGAACATGGATCCACAGCTGTGCAGCCCTTGATAATCTGAGACTTGCTCTGTAGACCAGGTTGTCCTTGAACTCACAGAGATCTGCCTGCCTTCCAAGTGCTGGGGCTAAAGGAACAAGCCTCCACATGTTGCCAGGTGCTTATTTTTTAGGACAGGAAACCATATTAACATAGGACCAGGACTAGACTTCTGTTCTAGAGCAGCATGAAAGGTGGGTGGGCCTCTTAGAGAAGTGATGAAGTCAGCTGAGTCTAGGAAGTTGGTCTGAACTCACCAGCATGTTCATGTCATGTTGAAGTAGATCTATTCAGTGTGGGCATTAGTCACATTTTGCCAGAGTAAGTGAAAAACCAAAGGTTGTTATTTTTCTAAGTAATGAGGATCAGGCTTTGTGCTGAACAAGGCCTTGAGACTACTAAGTAATTAAACAAAAGACTTTGATTTTTTTTAAAGGGATTAAAAAAAAGATTTATTCATCATATGAATTCTCTATCTGCATGTACACCTCCATGCCAGAAGAGGGCATCAGACCCTGTTATAATTGTGAGCCACCATGTGGTTGCTGGGAATTGAACACAGGACCGCTGGAAGAGCAGCCAGTGCTCTTAACCACTAAGCCATCTCTCCAGGCGCCTCCTCCCTTTTTAAAGTCAGGCTCTCTCGTAGTCTAGGCTGGACTCAAACTTGTGTTCCAAGTGCTGAGTGTTGGGATTCCAGGTTTACACTCCCACATCTGTAGGGTTTTTTGTTTTGTTTGTTTTGTTTGTTTGTTTGTTTGTTTTGCCTGCAGTCATTGTAAAATCCAGACTTTATGTTTTATGTTGGGTTTGTCAGTCTTATTGTATACTGACATTGCTACAACTAGCTTGAGTTGGCTCCTGACACAGATGATAGGGAAAGAATATTCTTTTTCCTACTTGTGATGGTTCCTGGGAATTATCATCATGACAGAATCTACAGTCACCTGGAAGAAAGGCTCTGAGTTTTGTGCAAGATTATCTTAATGAAGTTACTGCTGTGAGGAGACCCACCCACTGTGGCTGGCATGGGTCCCTGACTGAGATCTTGCACTGTGGAAATGAAGAAAGGGAACAGAGAGCAGATGCATTCATCTCTGTTTCCTGACTGTGGGTCACAGGGCCCTGTGACCAGCAGCTTCAGCCTCCCGCTACCTTGATTTGCATTTGTTTCCTTGAACTCTGAGCCAGAATAAACCTTTCTCCCTTAAGTTGCTTTTGTCAGGGTATTTTATCACAGCAGCAGAAAAGAAGCCGTTAGTCCTGTGGTTGGGAGGAGACTTTAGGGCTGTCAGAGTTCTGTTATGTCCTTGCAACTGCTACTGTCCCGCTTCCATTGAACTGACTAGGGACACACACACACACACACACACACACACTATTTTGATGCTGTGTGGAATCAAGGTTAGTACTTCAAGGTTTCACATTGAAATCAACTTTTTTTCTTTGATGTTGAAATGTGTAGTCTTAGCAACATTGATGCAATTGCGTTCTCCCATATTGCATATATAGTCGTTTGAAAATAAAATTAGTCAGTAGAGCAGCTGTAGGTTGTTTGACTGTGTTCTTTGTGTGTTTCGGGAAATATTAAAAAATGCAGTTCACGCTACGCCAGCAGGCCCTGGTGGGCTGGCTGGCTAGGCACTGGCGGGCATGGCCAGCCTGTTCTCATCTCGTGGAGACTTTCTGACTCAGAGCTCCAGCCACCTCACTAAGTTCCCACTGGCGGGTGGCTATAATGCCAAACCCTGGCTTCAAAGTTCCCATGGCTTTTTGGGGTACACCTCTTGCAAACCTATGCTTTGCTGCCATACCTTTCTCTCTGGAACCCATTCGAGCCACAGCGTGAAGGAAAACATCAGACTTAGTTCAGAATCAAAGGTAACTCAATCGCTGGGCGCAACAACTAGAATCCAATCTTATAAGCCATAATAAATCTAAATTCTCCAGTGGGAACTGGGGGGTCACTAGTAGCTACATCTTGTCCTTCCACTGTCCCTGACCAAAAGCTTGTATCTCTCCTGCCTCTTCTCTTCCTCTCTCTGACCCAGAAGTCCTGCCTACTAGCCCAGTGATTGATTTTTTTATTCATTAGAAGGGTCACATGAAGTCCAGCGTAGTGATTCCCAGGCAGCCCCTCCTGGGGAAACTAAATTAGCATCAAAATACAAACAGCATCAGGGCTTTCCACAATATTTATGTCTTTAGAACATAATTGTATTGTTGATATTCTGAACCAGAAAGCCATCTAAAAATATTACTTAACTTGGTAAATAATGTAAAAGCACTTGTTCAGGCAAACTTGACCATCTGAGCTCCATCCTTATGTCTCACAGTAGAAGGAAAAATCAACCTCCACATGTTCAGTGTCATGAGAATACACACATCACACACAAATAAAAGTTTCCTTGAAAAAAGTTCCAGTTGGGTATAAGTTTGGTTTATTTGAATTAAATCCTTTCTTAGTCTTTTCAGGTTCATATAATGTTTGTAATGTTTGGCTTTTTGAGACAGGGTCATGGGATTGCAGACCCGGCCATTGCATGACGCCTGCTTTAATTTTCTTACTGTGTTTTTGGTTGTTTTTTTTTTCCCCCATGTCACATATCCCTGTGAACATTAATGTAATTCAGAAATCAGAACAGTTTTCAGAAGTCGTTGTTGTACCATCTCTGTTGGTCTGTCATCTGTCCTGCCTGCCCCAGTAATATGTTTCTGTTCCTTCTTTGGTGTTTGAGTTTTGAAAACAGAAACACACGTATTTTAATTTCCTTCTTTTACGCCATGAGCTGCTTGATGTCAACAATTCTGGGGACCCATGGTGAAGTCATGTGGAAAGGCTGATTTTGCTTGCCTTCATCCGAGTTCAGTCAGTGGCTCTTTACTGTGACTAACTTTTGCAGTTTGAGGTTCAACAGCAAAATTAGCATGAGTCTAGTTTTTAAAAGAAAATTTAAAAAAATTAAATCTAATGATTTTTTTAAAAAGGTTTATTTGTATTTTCATTTATATATAGGAATGTGTTTGTGTTATAGTGTATTGTTATGTCATGTGTTTGTGGTTCCTGGTGGAAGCCAGAAGGAGCATCACATCCCCTGAAGTCACCAGCAGTTGTGAGCTACCCTATGGAGGTTCTGGGAACTGAATTTGGGCCCTCTGTAAGAGCAGCATGGCTCTTAGGTACTGAGTCATCCCCACAGTCCTGGACGGTTCACTCTTAACCATAGAGCCTAACAAACAACTTTGGCATACTTGATTCTTTTTTTTTTTTTTTTAGTTTTTTTGAGACAGGGTTTCTCTGTGTATCCCTGGCAGTCCTGGAACTCACTCTGTAGACCAGGCTGGCCTCGAACTCAGAAATCTACCTGCCTCTGCCTCCCAAGTGCTGGGATTAAAGGCGTGCACCACCACTGCCCGGCGGCATACTTGTTTTTTTGCTGTCTCGTTTTTCCCTTTAAGTCTAGAATTTCCACGTAATTTTTTTTTTTCTAAAGGAATTATGTTGTAACTTTTCTTTGTAGCCAAACTGACAACATTACTGTATTTGTACTTTTACTAAGTAAAAATTGGGACATGAGCCTGCAGGTTCTGCAGTAGTGTGGATCTGAGAGCCCCTGTGCCTACCAAGTGATTCATGTGTGGATAGTTGGACTGCATAGGTAGGTAGGTGGGCAGAAGGGTAATTACCGTTCTGGGCAGCAAAGGGCAGGATTTCATAACGCTACTCAGGCGGTGTGGCGTTTGCACTGCGTGTTTTCAGCCTCAGTCTGCACTAGTCATTGAAGCTGCCTGGAGGAAGCCTGTGTACCTTTCCTTCTGCCTTCTTAGGGGAAGTTCAGGGATCTTGGTTTTTGTTGCTTTTCTCTTTAAAAATCCTTATCTTCCTTCAATGATGTTTTGCTCAAGCCTTACTTTGCTGTTGGGTGTGAATTGGAGTGGAGATGCTAATGTGCCCAGTACCTGCTACAGTCATCAACAGGTTTCTCCTGTTCTTGGCTTCACTGAAGTACACACTCCTAGTTCTTCTCAAAATTAGTGAGTGGTACTTTGCTTAATAAATTTGACTAGTTTTCTTCGAAAAGATTGCACTCTATAAAAGCAGAGATTGTTTTAGTTTTGCCCTAATTACTTTCCTAGTTCACTCTTTAGGTTCTGAGTTAAATGATAGGAACTCAGGGCTGTGAGTGTCTTAGTCCGCTCTACAGATAGATATTCACCATGTGGTGATGGTTGAGTAAACAATCACAGTTTTTATTTTCTTATTTTCTGTGTTGGTGACTGACTTTGAGGGTCTCCAAGACAATCACCAACCTGCACCTACACTTAGTTGATGAGGTGGAGAAGCTAGAGGGTGCCTGGGTCAGAAATCAGTGCAGTGTGCAGAGCCATGGTACTGCTTCTGCACACTCCTGTTCCTGTGCAAGGCTGCCTCATGGCCAATCCAAGCCAGAAAAACTGGGAAGGAGATTTGGGAGTGCAGTGCAGCTTGGGTAAAGTTAAAACACTACAAATCATGATGATGGGCTCAGGGTGGAAAGATTTAACCCAGGTGTTGTTTTGGGTGGCTGATGGTGGTAGTGCAACTGATGCAACTGATGGATGTTATACAGCTTCCCTGAGACGTAGAGAGAGATTCCTGAGGTGTATTCATCCCAGTTAAGAAAGGGCACCAGCAGACCAAAGGATTTTGTGAACCAATGAGTTCATTTGAGTTACTTTACTAGAGCTTGAGTTACTTCTGCCATTCCTCTACCAAGAAATTCCACCCTAGTCAGCTGTTTACTGCTTTCTGGTTGTTGGAAGAGAAGGTTATCTCCTGAGTTCTATGGCCAGCTCTGTAGGAGAAAATATTACTGGCCCCATTTTGGATCTCCTGAGGGGTTCACATGGGTCTTCAGCCTCTCTGCTTCATGACTGTAGTGGTGAAGTCTAACCCTGAAGAACACTACAGTGGATGAGGGTATTGACTAGACAGCACTGGAAACCTAAAAGTCAGATCCAGTGGCGTGTGGTCAGAATTAACAGAGCTGGAGACCTTGGGACTGTTGTGCCAGTGGGACTGGGCTCTCTGGTCCACCCACAGGGACCTACCTCTGCCCCCTCTTCTGGTGTTTTCCTCACAGCCGGCTCCACCAATCTTCTAGACATGTAATGGAGTGACTCATCAGAAGATTGTACAGTCTTACCGCTTTGCAAACAAAAATCTGAGAGAAGTGTCGGAGTATTATGGACAGAACATATACCTACGAAAGAAACATACAGCTTTGTGTATTGTACAAGGTGATTCACAGATACCCAAGGCCAAGTTTTTGTACATCTCAGGTGTAGCGCTAATACACTGATGGCATTCATTTCTTTGACAGATTCTTTCTATGTAGCTCAGGTGTGTGGACCTTGCTGTGTAGTCCAAGTTAGCATCAAATTAGCAGTCCTCCTACCTCAGCTTCGGAAATGCTAGAATTACAGTCCTATGCTATATTTTACATTCTCTGTTCTGTATACTGTGTCAGGTGACTAGTTTGGTTTCTGGTTACTTTGAGGCTAAGTTAGGAAAAGCGTTCAAATGGGGTTTGGGGAATTACCAGTAACAAGAGGAAGAGAGGCAAGAAGACATGAAACAGAGTTAAAAACTAGAGTAAAACTCTTGGTGACTGGGCTCTTAGTGGGAAAGGCATTGTTGTGGCCTTTCAAGTAGATCTTGGTGGACTGTACAGGGATGGGACTTTGAGCACAATTTGGGGGCAGAGTAGAGGAGAGACTAATGTAAAGCACTGTCTGTTTATTCCTGTGCTAAACAGTGACTCCCTGCATGCCTTTCAGTCCAGACGGGTCACTTATGGGAGAAAGGACCTTGCTTTATTGATCAGGATCATTCCTTGTGTGTGGCAAATGAGGTACCCAGATACACTGAAAGTCAGGAGGTCAGAATGCTCTCCCCAGTGCCCCAGTGTGGCCGTCCATGTTCTTACTGAAAGGCACTTTGTTTTTCCTTAGCGGGAAGTTTCATTTTCTCTTTCTCTATAAATACTAACTCAGTATTATTTCATTTTGGATTTATCTGGCTTTCGTCTGAAAAAATCTTTTTTTTATAACATTTTTTTAAGATTTATTTATTTATTATATGTAAGTACACTGTAGCTGTCTTCAGACACCCATATGGGGGCATCAGATCTCATTGTAGATAGTTGTGAGCCACCATGTGGTTGCTGGGATTTGAACTCATGACCTCTAGAAGAGCAGTCAGTGCTCTTAACTGCTGAGCCATCTCACCAGCCCCCTCGTCTGAAAAATTCTTAACTGTAATGGTAATGAGATTAATTAGTTAAACCTGAAATATTTTGACCAGTTGCTGTTATGCAGAAATCAGTCTACAAACTTAAAATGAATGGAGATCTCCAAACTAGAATCTTCAGTGTGTAGCTGTGCGCTCTATCCCTTACTGCTGAAGTTCAGTGAGAATCAATTTCATCTTATTCCTTCTTGGATTTTGATACATGGTCTGGTGTAGACCAGGCTGACCTTGAACCCCTGATCCTCCTGCCTCCACTTTAGGACTGACTGCTTCCACCTTTGAATATCATTTTCTCAAACCAATTCTTAGGCTGAGGTTTTAGGTTCTTTATTCCATTTTGATAACTGGTGTGTCTTAGTTAGTACTGCTGTGAACAGACACCATGACCAAAGCAACTCTTATAAGGACACCAAAGCAACTCTTATAAGGACATTGAATTGGGCCTTGCTTACAGGTTCAGAGGTTCAGTCCATTATCATCAAGGCAGGAGCATGGCAGCATTCAAGCAGGCACAGTGCAGGAAGAGTTGAGCCTTCTACATCTTCATCTGAAGGCTGCTAGCAGAATACTGGCTTCCAGGGAGCTAGGATGAGGATCTTGAAGCCCACACCCACAGTGACATACCTACTCAAACAAGGCCACCTATTCTAACAGGGCCACACCTTTTAATAGTGCCACTCCCTTCACTGAGCATATACAAACCATCATAAGGTGGTACTTTTAAGTATTTATTATTAGAGAGAGTGAACTAAAGGTTATGGAATCTTTCCTTCATCTAAACTGACAGCCCTTTCCCCTTTCCCCCAAAGATGTGAGAAAAGTAGCTAGTAGATACTTCCATTAGTAGTGAAGAACATCTGTTTTAGAAGTTTGACTCCTTCTTATAGAGAGTCATAGAACTGAATATGCGGGTTGTTAATAGGTTTCTGAGTGTGTTGTGACCAAGAACATTCAGAGGGAAACAGTGAATGAATGAATCTGAGACATTTGACAGTACTTGCCTGTGTTGTCTGTTACAGCGTCACCGTGTGTCGCCTTGTACTGTACTTCTTGGGGTTGAGCTATACTCCCGTGTCTAAACCCTGCCTTTCCTCAGATTAGAGATGTAGGTTGGGGTCACTGTGTTCTCACTCTACATACAAACATTTCTGCCTTCAGAAGACAAAGACATTATTTTCCTACTGTCATTTCTTAGCTTGTCAGTATCAAATTAGTGTAGCTTTGGGTTATATTGTATTAGTGTTTGACTTTTAAAGTTGCTGTTTGAATGATTTTATTGAAAAAGGTTATTAAGCAAATTTTGATTTAGAATTAGGATAGAACTTCAAACGTTTCTGTAATGGCCCAATTCTTTGTGCTGTTCTTTTCTGTGATGGTACATTCTTAGAAGCGATGATCATAGACTCAGAAATACCTGCCAACTGTGAAAACATGGTGACCTTCATCTTGCAGTCTCAAATGTTTTAGCTAAGATTTAATATTAAATTCTTTGTGTAAAAAGTGTATTTTTATTAGTATGAAAGTTTGTTTTCATTTTTAATAATAAAAAGAGTCTACCAAATAATTGTTCTGAAGTGAATTTCTTTGTGACTCTTCAATAACTGATTTGTGTACTTAGATATTATTATCCTCAGGGTTATGTAAGATTTCTCCTGCAAACGTTGAGGAAGCCCTGAAACACACCTCAGTTTCTCTGCTCTTTGCGTCATTGTGGTTTGATAATTCACTAAGTAGCCACAGAGAAAGTACAGTCTTTTATGATTATAGCTCTGTGTCAGAAAAGGATACAAAGGACCAGCCAGAGGAGGTCCTCAGAGTGAGGGCATCCTCCCGTGGAGTCAGGTCAGATGAGTACTGGCACAGCCATACACCAGCATACTAAGTGCTGTCAGTCAGCAGAGCTCACATGAGAGTGTGTGTCCACAGACTACTGATGGCTCATGTGTCATCTTGATGGGTTGAGTAATTGGTATCTCTGTTCCCTAGATGTCTGACTGCTGTCTGGGGCTCAGAGCTGCAGCCTCCAATCCCTTGGTTGGTCTTTCTGTGTGGCCAGCCCCTTCCCAGTCATATTATTAGTGTTAATTGGCTGGGAGCTCACCTTGACTCTGAGACAGTCTCATCCTTGGATGTTTCGGGATATAGAGGAACTTTTTGAGGAGCTACATAAAGGCTGCGAGCTTTGGTGTGCCATCAATAGTTGTTCTTCTCCAGGGTAGCTGAGGACCCTACCCTGAGTTGCACTGTGGTTATTGGTGCTTGAGTGCCTAGTGCCTTTGGCTAGTCTTTGCTGGAGTAGCAGGTCAGTAGCTGCCACAATCGGTGGGTTTTAGGTGTTTTGAGGTCTACAACATGTGCAGAGAGGGTTGGTAAGATCTGTGGCTTCTTTTGTAAGTCAGCTGCACTATCGTGTTTTCCTGGGGAAGAGGTGCTGTATTTCAGAAGGAAGGTTTAAAAAAAATTGAGTGTATCGGTTTCTACCATCTGGATTTGTGGTCATTGTTAAAATTTGGTATCTGTGAGTTTAGACCAAGGGATGATTTTGCTTAAAATGTTAAGAATGTTTTGGGCTTTGAAGAACTTAGATACTACTTAAACGTTTATGACAACCAAGTTTTTCAGCAACTTGAAGTAATTGAGCCCATTTTCTCCCTTTTTTATTTTTATTTTTTTGGTGGTGCTATGGATGAAACCCAGGCTTTTTCACATGCAAATGATCTATCATGGAGGTACTGCATCCCTTGATTCTTCACGTTAACTTTGATGTACAGAGGCCTTTATTTAGGCTTAGATAACATATGTTAGAACAGTTTTACTTGGGATTTCTAGTAAATGTTATTTTATTCCCAAGAAGGTTCTGAGTTGCAATTCTCAGAATTACAGAATCTAAAGCCATTGACCCATTGACTGACCCCTTTTGCTCTTGACTTTTGTTCTTCAAAGTGGGGCTCTCACCCAACCTGGCACTTGGATTTAGATGACTTTGTCTCAAAGTAATTGTCATTTTATGGTGGGAGGTTTCAAGAACGTTGGGAAACCTGAAATGCAGGTGAATACCTCCTGTATACGGCTCCCTCCAGATTCCGTCTGGGCACATGTACATTTGGAGGTCAGAGGAGAAGTTTGGAGTTGGTTCTCTCTTCCATCCTTAGGGTGGTTCTGGGGATCCAGGTCAGCTTGTCAGGCTTGTGCAGCACATGCCTTTACCCACTCAACCATTTTGCAGGCTCCATTTTTTAAAATTACTATATTAGAAATAATGAGATTAAGATATAGTTCACTTGCTAGAGTGCATATGTAGCATGCATGAGCCCCTGGCCTCCTTCCTTCTTTCTAATTATAAAACCAGATGTACTGGTACACAGCTGTGTTTTCAGAACTGGGATATGGAGGCAGGAGGATCAGAGGTTCAAATGCATCCTGGGCTATGTGAGAACCTGTCTCAAAAAAAAAAAATCTTACAGTAAATTATATACTTTAAAACGTAGCATCTGTGCTGCAGAAACCCGTTCTAAACTCAGCTTCTACCGCCGAATTTCTTCTTTATCATGCCTGTAAGTGCTTGTACACCGAGTCATCGTGCTGGCCTCGTGACTGACTTTTCCCTTTTCAAGTTTATTAGTCTATACTAATTAGACACAGTGGTGCTTCATTATGACACTGTGATACCCGATTATGAGGTATTGATTACATTCATCCCCGTTACCTCTTCTCGTCTCTCCTGCTCGTCCCCTTTCCCAACCAGCTCTTTGTTGACTTTTCATGTCATTTATTTATATCCTAAAGGAGTATGGATGAAGAGTCATTCACAGGAGCATAGGCAGCTTACTAATGGCTACGTCACTGCAGAACACCCCCTCTCCAACATTAACTGGTGCTCAGATTCCTTAAGCCTAAAGGCCTCCTGATCCCCTCTCCCTCATGGCATAACTGGCCCAGTCTTGTTCAGATTTTAGGCAGACAGCTGCTAAGATTCAAGAGCGAAACAGCAATGTTGTGTCTACAAGTGTTGTATACCACGCCTGCTCTTCCAGCTTTCACCTTATCCCATTCTCTCTCCTGTAGCAGTTCCTTGAGCTGCAGAGGGAGTGATAAAGATGCCTTATTTAAAGCTGGGTGCGGTGCACACCTTCAATCCCAGCACTGGGGAGGCAGAGGCAGGTGGATCTCTGAGTTGTCCACCCTGGTCTACAGAGCCCAGGACCTCCAGGACTACACAGAAATCCTGTCTAGAAAAAAAAGAAGAAAAGGTGTTCTTTTTAGGGTGAGCATTGGCATGCTTGTTCCCAGCACTTTGATGGTTATGGTCTCTGGGGTAACTGTAGTCCACTTCATGAAGCAACTGACGAGAGCTGACACCATCACTGTTAGAAGACATTAGGTTCATTCTCACCAGGCTTTTGCAACTTTAAACAGTAACAGCAGGTGGTTCCTACTAGTGTCTGTTGGTTTTGTTTTTAAGGTAGGGTCTGTATCCTTGACTGGCCTGGCACTGTGCACAGGGAGGAGTTGAAATGACTATCCGTGTGGTCCAAGTGGATAGGTTCTCTCTTCATCAAGATTTTGTTGACTGTGTAGGTTTACCTTCCATCATCAGAGATATTGAAAGTTGTCTTAGATTGCAGATGTCATGGAACTTTTAAGACAAACATGCTGTTCTTCGTAAATGAGTACTATGCCTAAGAAAATGACTCTTCACTTAGTAGATCTCGAATTCAGATTTAAGCCAGATTCATGTGTTTGATAATGTATATTCCTCCCACAAAGCTAGGGAAAGAAAGGTTATTTTTCTCTGTCACTGAAAGTGGGCTTTTTCTTCAAACCTACAAGTTCTCGTGGACACTGACTGTTGGTTGTTGGTTTTACAGTTTTAGTTAGTTCTGACACTGTCAACATGGAGTTGTATCAAATCCTGGAGACACACAAACACTTCACACCAAGTTGTGAGTCTCGGTTGTCATCTTTGTTTTTAACCCATAGGCTGTACCTTATTAAGTTTAACGATTTGTTACATTAGCTTGGACCTCAGGAAAGGTGTGTATTTGCTATATTTTTGGTTTATTACAAAGACCTCCTGGGATACCTACCTCTGTTCTCATCTACATGGAAACTCTAAAATGATAGCCGAGTTTTGCCTCGGCAGGATTGTGTACACTGTTGGCCATTCATTGGTGGTTGAGTCTGCAGCCCCCTTTCCCCTCTCTGGAGGTTTGGGCTACAGGTTGGAAGTTCTAAACTTCTCATCTTGGCAGTTACCATTGACATGTGTTTTTGGTTGTTAGTTCTCCTGTGTATATATTATGCACAAGTGGATCTGGTGTTAAGATTTTGCTTCAGCAATTATCAAATTTCTTCTTATTTAAACAGTGTTGGTGATAGCAGCTGGCTTTAGACTCTGGTTGGCCTGATACTTGAGATCTTCCTGCCTTACCCTCTTAAGTGCTCAGATTATAGGTTGGCACAAACCATCCTGCTTGATATCTGAAAAATTGAAATACCCATTTCATACCCTCCATGGTACAACATTGTCACTGATTTAGGTGTGCCTACCCCACCCACAGTATCATTGTAGTTCAGGCTTGCCCTGAGGACTCTTTTTTTCCTGCCTCAGCACATTCAGTGCCAGGTCACAGGCACGCTCTACCATGCCTGTTTATGTGTGTGTTTGTTTACAGTAAAGCATTTATTTCAGCAAGGTCAGTGACCTTGATCAGATTATTATATTCTGCTGGCCTTTTCAGTTTCCAGGGTGATGCTTCCAGGGTGATACAGGTGTGGTTTCTGCAGCATGCTGTGTGGAAGGCATGAAAGAGTCCATGGAAAGCACATACAGCCAGTTGTGTTTGCCATGCTGTGCCCACTCAGTGCAGCGCATTTTTATAAGTCACTTCAGCATCTTATAAATGGTCTTTAGGATCATTATTGAAGGATAATCTTGTTTGGAAATTAACCTCTTGAGAGATAAATTAAAGATCAGTAACCAGGTTGGGTAATTAGCGTCAGTCAACAAAGATAGACTTCAGGAAGAGATAGAATCTTCCCCAACTCTGTATTACTATGAAAAGTTTTGAGTGTTGATGAATATTAATTTGTCATATTCACTGTACCCTTGTGCATGTTTTGAGTCTCGGGTCATCAAGAGTCAACTGTGAGTACTTCCTATGATTTCCTGAGTGTGCTCTCACCATAGCCAGGGCTCTGGCTCTGGTTGATGTATAGGGAAAGAGGATGTTAGTAGAACTTAAGAACCTTTCCATTGTCTGTTCCCATTTCTTACCTGTTGTTGTTGTTAAATATATGTGTGAGTGTTTTGCTTTTGTAAATGTATTTTCACCATACCCGGAGGAGTCGTAAGAGAGTGTCAGATACCCTGGAACTGGAGTTACAGATGGCTATGAACTATTTGTGATGTGGGTGCTGTTAATTTATTTAACCCAGGAAGAGTAGGCCGTGCTTTTGATCACTGACCCATCTCTCCAGGCCCCTGATCCTTTTTAGTGACTTGCCAGTAAACTCCACTTGATGACTTTCCTGTAGCACTAGGGTAGGAGAGGAGGCCAGTGTAGTGTCTGCTATCCTAGAAAGGACGACATTTGTTTCATTTTTTTCCTTACTAAACTAACTGCATAATAAAATAACTTAAAGATGATCTGTGTCCCTAGAAAACTTGAATGAATTAAATTAGTTCAGTCAAAAGAGCAGTTCTATTTTCAGAATGCTGCTCTTTATCTGATTTTTCAAAGCACTCTGTGGCATCTCTTGAGACATGAACAGGGCTCAGCAGCTCCACTCAGTGTTTTGGGGAGGAGACTGCATTTCTTGATGGTTTTAAACAAGAGTTGGGATGAGCCTAAACTGTATTTACTGATTGTCACTCAGGAAGATAGAAGGAGTGTTGCATTGTTACCAATAGGAAACACAACTCTCACCTCAAAAGGAACATGTTAATTCTTGTGGCTGGCCGATGAAAAAAGATTCAGACTATTCTGATTGCCATGTGTTAATGTGGAAACAGTTTCACGGAATTTTTATGGTTTGGGAACAAAAAAAATCATAAGGCAAGACATTTCAAGTATATTGATGAAATATCAGATAGGCAAGCTATAGCAAAGATGGGTAATCTGTTACAAGTTTCGGATACTATATGAAGACATTCTGTACCTTCCATAGAGGAAGTTAGGTCAGACACTTAGGTGGACAATTAATGGTCTGTAAAGGGACTAAAGCTTGGCCAAGACAGAACATTTTGTCTCATTTTGGCTCATCCCACCATCATGAAGTTCTGATTAGTCAGCAGTAGGTGTGGCTTTTTTTCTAGGAACTTTACTGCACATTATTTTGTTCCAAAAGTCCCTTCGTAGAGCTGGGGAGATAGATGGCTCAGTGGTAAAAAGTACTTGCCATGTAAACCAGACATAGCATGAGTATCTAATGCCAGCAGTCCTGTGGAAAGATAGGGATAGGAGAATCCCTGGCAGCTCATGGGGTCAGACACAGCTGAAGAAAGACAGACAGGGCAGGATGAAGACTGATGGCCACCCCAGGCTGCTCGCAGATTTCTGCACCCCTGTACTGCATGCTCATAAATGATGTGTATATACACACATGACAGCAGAAAACAGACGACCCGTGTTTGCAGGACCTCAGTTTCTCTTAAAGGTTTGTTAAATCCAACTTCAAAATAGCAACAGAAAATGTTGCCATGATAGCTGAAACCTAGTAAGAAGAACACACACTTCAGAGCATTAGTAACCTAGAACTTCCAGAGCATTGATATTTATACAAGTTAAAGTTTTTCTTAATTTTTTGAGGTGGTTTTATAAATAAATGCAGAGGAGTTATGGCTACATTATTATTATTATTATTATTATCATCATTATTAAGTTTAAGATTTAGTTTTAGCTAGGTGTGGTGGTACAAATCTTTAATCCCAGCCCTTGGGAGGCAGAGGCTGATGTATTTCTGAGTTTGAGGCCAGCAAGGGCTGTTTATATAGTGAGACTGTATCAAACAAAAAAGATGTGCTTTTGTTTCATGTGTAATGAGTGCTTTGCTTTCCTGTGTATGGACCATGTGTCTACCTGGTCCCAAGGTCAGAAGAGTGTCAGAATCCCTTGGGATTGTAGCTTCTGCATTGGAGCCTCCAAGTTGGTGCTGGGAACTAAGCCTGGCTCTTCTACCATCTTTCCAGCCCCAGGGGTTGGCTTTTAAAGTTCTGATTCACTGCATCATGTTTATTATATGCTGTGGATGCTCTAGTGATGAAATTCATGTAGAGGAAGGTTAGAATTGGTTGAACCAATAACAGGACTGAGCCTGGAGGGCTTAGTGTTAGAGTAGCAAGGGGCTCTGCATGGCAGTCACTTAGGAGTGATAGGAAGTCCTTTGTAGTGCAAGCGTCAAGCCTGTGTGCTGGGTTGTGACTAGCAGTGCTGAATGCTACTCAGGTTACAAGAGAATTGAGGATAAGAGCTTGCACATTTTGCTTTCATGTTTAGTGCTTGCATTAAGCACCCCAGAAAGGGAGCTGGACCAGGGGCAGGAAGGTTGGGGAAAACTGAACACAGTAGAGAGGACCATGTGGATTGGGATGGACACTCCTTGTAATCTCAGCTAGAGACTGAATAGGGACAGATGGTTAAAAAATGATGGAGTGGTGGTGGTGCACAGAACTCTGAAATTGTTTATTTAGCAGTTACAAGTAACATACAAGACTGGCCACAGGAGCACTTGGAACAGTGTCTGATTGGGAAATGTATATATGGAAATGTTTACTCACTGGACTTTAAAGTCCCTGAAACCAGATTTCGTGAAACAATTTAGCATCTGCATGGGTGGGAACGTTTCTTTGGGAGTTCTCTTGGGTTTAGTGGATCTTTATGAGAGGTTAGGAGCAGAAAGGGAAAAACAAAAAGTTACGTTATCTTTTTCCCAAGATGCATCTCCCTTCCCTGAGTGGCCTGTACCGTGATCACCTCTCCTAGAAAAAAAAAAAAGGTGTGCCCCACTAAATCCTGGTGGTCACCTACCCTAGGGCGTAGCAGCAAGGTGTTTTATGTAGGACAGGGCTCTGAAGTCTCTGCACAGCCTCTTCTCCCCACTGGGTCTGACCTGTCTTCGCTTCCCCTTCTCACTGTCAGGTGTGACCTTTGCTGGGACCAGTGCCTTTAGTTGAGAATTGTGTTTACATTTCCTGTTACATTTAGAGGCTCACTAGGCGTTTTGCTGTCTTGATGCTCATTTTACAGAGTGCTTGGGATTCCATTTGTTTTTGCTGAACTTGTAAAGGAGACACCTGGATGGTGGATTAGCAAGAACACTGACCTGTGGGCAGCCTCATAGCTGAGAACATTGGATTTTCACCCTAGTCCAGCAGCTCTGCTGCTCACATAGATACAGATGAATGAAGACCCCATTCGGGAAGACACCTGGCCAGCGGTCCAGAGCTGATGCAGGTAAGCACTTGAGCACTTGTGTCGGTGTGCTGTACCTTTTAAAAGAACAGTGGTTTCACCTGGGCAATGTGTGCCCTTCTTCATGTTTTTGCTGCACTTGAAAGAAGAGCTTTGATTTATGCCAGATACTGTGTTTTGTATAACCTAGTAGGTGCTAAATAAATAAACAAGTGACTTTCAAGTAGCAGAATATAGTGAAGACTTTATTTTCACAAGAAGGTGAGATGTTAGCTTGTTGGATTTAGTGAGATTTAGAAGATTGGGTGGCTTTAGAGTAGGAGGAGGATCTTACTCAGTTTTTAGTATGCTGATTTAAAGCTTTGGATCTGAAATGAAAGAGACCTCATGAGCCTGTAATTCCTGCACTCTGAAGTGGAATCAGGAAGACCGGGAATTCTAGGGCCATCCTCCATTAACTAGCAAGTTTTCATCCTCCATTAAATAGTTCTAGGACAGCCTGGACTACATGAAGTCTTGTCTCAGAAACAAAATAAAAACCAAGCCTGTACACCTCCCCTGCTGGTTTTTTGTGGCACACAACTAAAAGCAACAGGAATAAAAGGGTAGTTTTTGAGACAGTGTTTCTCTCCCTGGCTGTCCTGGAACTCACTCTGTAAACCAGGCTGGGCTTGAACTCTGCCTCTCCAGTGCTGGGATTGTTAAAGACATGTGCCACCACCAACTGCTTTAAAAACCCCCCACACTTTAATACTCCCCCTCTCCCCCCAAAAGACCATATGGAATGTTTTATAAAATTAGCAAACGAGCCAGCTAACCTGCCTGCCTTTTCCTTCCTTTTTTTTTTTGGCCACAGGATCTTGACCATGCTGATCCTCCTGCTTTGGGATCGCAGGCATGTTGCACATGCTGTGCTGACAGATAATACTCTTGAGTACTTAATTGTGGCATTTGAACATTTGAAAAAAGTCTGTGATAGGGTTTAAGTGAGGTTGTTAGTGTCTCAGACCTTGTTGCCCAGGCTGGCCTCTCTCCTTGTTCTCTTGCCCATAGGCACCACAGCCGGCAAGCAGAGCATTTACAATTTAAAGAAGTCTAGCGTTTGTAGACAGGAGTCTCACCCTGGGGAGCCTCAGACCTAGCAAGTGCTGGCCTTGAACTTAGGTTTGGTCCTCCTGCTCCCCACTTCTGGGATTGTAGGTGTGCTGCATCCGTGCCTGGCTTCTTTCTTTGTTTATAATGATTTCGTTTTGTTGCCTACCAGCCTGGTTTTTTGTGTCACTCACTCTCTATTAGCTCATTCTCTGGTTCTGTGATTAGCTTAACCTCTTGGTAAAGCTATACTTCAGGGCATGAATGGCACCTGTGAGTCTCAGCCACCCTACCCTAGGGCACAGGACAGCTTGGTCAGATTTTCAGCCTTTACAGATACACTTAAGTGTGGGCCCCTTTAAGAGTGTGCCCTCAATCTCACTGGCTGCCTGGGCGCTACTAACTCCAGCAGCACCAGTGGAAGTTCTTCCTGCACAGCTTCCTGTGTAGGCTCTGACTGTCTAGGTTACCATCCTTTCCTCTCTAACATAGAAACTGTTGCTTGTCCTGGGACTTTCCATTCTCTGACTCAAGCGTGGTTGAGATTCATAGTGTTTTACTTGTGATAAGGACAGAGGAGCAAGAACAACTTAAACTCTATACAGATTGGGCCAGAAATTGGGAGATTGTCTTGGTTATGGTTTGTGGACTCTTTGGATGGCCTCTGTCTCACAAGTCCCTTGACTGCACTTCTGTTTTCAGGTCATCTCAAGAAGTCATGCTGCTTGGCTCCAGTGCCCACCCCATCTCACTGTGCGGCCTCAGTTATGTGTTCACACTTAGGATTGGTTGGTTATTTTGGCATTTATGCTTACTGTTATGTTACTGTTACTTACTTAGTAAAGTAGGTTCTTAGTAGGAAAGTCAGCACTGGGACATGATCTGTAGTGCACTGTGAAGCTTTGCTTCTAGGGACAGAGACAGTGGCCTGGCCTGACATCTGAGGTGCCAGTTTCCATAAGCCAGCATACTGTGTGCCCAGAGTAGGAGTGTGGGTGTGGAGGTGGGTTGTAAGGATTAGGATACTATGGGATGGGAGAGAGGGTGGACACACCTGGTATAGTATATACAGTTCTAGCATGCCTTGAGTGACTCCTTTCTCTGCACCTTGTCAAAGGTGTTTGAGAACACTTGAGGGATGGATGCTCTCACTTCAGGCCTTCCTGTGGCTGCTATACACTAACTAACTATCCTTTGTTTTTCCCTCAGTGGATCCAGGTACTAACATGCCATCTTTGTCTCTGACTGAAAAGTGTACAGGTTGTACAGTACCTTTAGTATTGAAGTTGTATAGATACCACCAATTCATATAAGGCCAAAGAGAAGGGAGTTTGTACATAGTGAAGAAGCCTTCCCGTCTTAGCCCTCTTGCTTCCCAGAAAGCCATTTGTCTGCCCTGTGTTAAAGCCGGCTTCATACTTGGCCATTTAATGTGCACACCCGATGAGTGAAAGTGCTGCTTGCTCTGCAGTGTTTAAGCTTGGATATATATCTTTTTTAATTTTTGCCATTTTCATTGTAACTATATCTTATACTGTGAATTCAGAAAAAGCTCAGAGAACTTTTTCTGTCATTATGCCTAGTTTAATGCTGACCTAGGTAAGCAAATATATTTTGTATGATTTCAGGATATTTTAAGGATATTAGATTCATGGTGTGAGTCAGCATATAGCTAGTATATCTGGGTGAGTGCTAACCTGGGGTCCAGAGGAAGTGTATATGACATGGCTTTCAAGTTGTCTGTAGTGGTGCTCAGGTGTCTGTGACATGGTTTTCTGCTTCCTGTTTACACCCCTTGCCAAGAGGAGAGTTTATATAACTAAATATACATGAGACAGATGTGGTTTTTTTTCCCCTCCGGTTTTTTTTTTTTTTTTTTTTTTTTTTTTTGATTTCAGGACTCTGTAATTAGGCTTATGTGTATTTAAGGTTATTGTGGCTTTTTGATTAATTAACTATACCATTTTTTTTTGTTTTTTTGTTTTTGATTTGTTTTTTTTTTGAGACAGGGTTTCTCTGTGTAGCCCTGGCTGTCCTGGAACTCACTTTGTAGACCAGGCTGGCCTCGAACTCAGAAATCCACCTGCCTCTGCCTCCCAAGTGCTGGGATTAAAGGTGTACGCCACCACTTCCTGGCTAACTATACCATTTTGAAGTATCTTTTGTGATCCATGGGAGACATTTGTCCTGAATTTAAATCTCTGTCAGTCTGTCAGCTTGCTCCCTCCTTCCCTCCCTCTCACCCTCCCTCTCACCCTCTCTCCCTCCCTCCCTCCCCCCCTCCCTCCCCCTCTCTCTCTCTCTCTCTGGTACAGCTGGACTGTTTGTATCCACTAAAGATACTCTGTCTGTCTGTCTGTCTGTCTGTCTCTCTCTCTCTCTTTCTCTCTGTGTGTGTCTGTGTGTGTGTGTGTGTTTTGACTGTCAAACTAAGGGTCTTGTGTATTCTAGCAAATGCTTTAGCAGTAAGTTAGACACCTAGGCCTTTCTTGTCTAAAAATTTTTAATAAAGGTAGTTGGACATTTTAGAGGACGTTGAAGTTTGTCAAGCAGATGCTGAGGGTGATTTGGTACTCTGTTTTCTGTAGGCTGGTGCTAAGAGTGGATTTGGTATTCTATGTAGGCTGTTGAGTTCTTGAGGAGTCTTTTTTTTTTTTAATTTTGTTTTGTTTCTGATTACGAGTCTAAGAAGTGACTAGATGGACCTTGAACAATGTTTTGGATTTGTGATTTTTCAGAATTTATTCATGTTCAGATTCCTGTTTAGCCAGAGTGTGAACCCCTGTTGGGCCCCAGTGCACTAAGCTTGGGAGTTCTCTTCTGAGTATCTCTCCTTGAATTCACTATACTGCTACATGCTAATAACAAACAGTCCTCCTTAACTCCAGTGTGGCTCTCTGCTTGGCAAGGTCATGCCCACTTCAAATACTGTGATCCAAAAAAGGCTTTCAGAAATGGATTCCTGGTCAGTGGTGGCCACCTCGTTTATTGGTCTGCTGTCAGCTCCTGTACGCCTTTGCTGCCTGGTGTCTCAAACCAGATGGTTCCTATGTTTTCTGGATTATGAGGGGGAAGAAGAGTTGTGTTCTGTACCATTTATTGATGTACGGTCAGGAGTAAACATTAATTTTATACATGTAACTGGTTTTGTTTTTATGGCTAATCTGGGAGTGAAGAATCACTGGTCATTTTGTCTGCTCAAAGTATGTCTTTTTCAGAAGTCAATAAACATTGTAGCTCTAACATGTTGGTGGTAAATGATCAGTTTCAGGCTTTATGAAGCAGGATTTTGTTTTTAACCCACTGTTTGCTGACTATAACTTGACTCTCTCACAGGCCATGCTGGAGTATCTGCAAACATGATGAAGAAGAGGACATCTCACAAGTAAGCAATGCTTAAGCCTGTTTTCAGATAACTAGCACTAAGACTACCTCTTAAGCCGAAGCTTTTTTATCATATCTGCACTTAAAGCCTAGTAACTGTTGGTGGTCACCCCCAACCCCCCTATCCATTCTTTGCTGGTCTAGATGGTGTGCTAGGTGTGTACTTCAGCTCTTAAAGTCTTTGGTTGTGGTCATTCTCTGCTTTAATGGGAGCCAGCTGCATGGTGGGAAACAACAGTGGGGAGAGTTAAGCACAGTGAAACCTAAACCTCCAGGTCTTGATCTGCTATGAGCCAAGTAGCTGAACAGAGGTATCTGATGCTAGGGTCTAGTTAGCCAGCTGCTGTGCTCTGTCTTGAACCTGTACTTTATAATTTAGTATTTTATTTATGTGTAATATAATTTATATATATGATATAATTTAAATTCCATTTAAAATAGAATTAGGGACCTTTTTTTCTGAAACATTGTCTCACTGTGTAGTCTGAGGTGGCCTAGAAAGTCTGACTCAACCTCCAACCTGCTGGGATCACATGTATGCAAGCATGTCACCAGGCCTGGCAGTTGTGTATTTAAAACGACAAGTGTATCCTAGACCTGTAGTTGCTATACAGTAGTGACTGCATTCCTACATCATGGATATACCACTCAACAATGACTTGGGAATGTAAGGTACTGTTGAAGGCCTTCCTCCCTTTGCCACTGTAAGCAGTCTGTAAAGTTACTCCTAGGCGGTCACAGGATATGTTTGAGTCCTTTAGTTGCCTCAGTGAAGCTCAAGAGAATAGGTTTCTTGGTCATGGTCTTGTGAAACAGGAGTGCCTTCAGTAATGGCTGATTTAACCAGACTCATCTCACATTCAGATGAGGACATAATGTAATACTCACCTAAAGAAATGACCTAAAAACAGACAATTGAAAGTTGGGTTAAGTGTGCCTTTCCGAGATGGAATAAACCTTTCCTTTCTTACTGTCTTCCTGGTTTTGCTGAATCCAGTGATGTGATCATTTTTGTAGTGGCTCTACTCATTGGCATGATATAAATGGTAAGCCAACTCCTGCCTCAAATGACAGAAATAAAAACCACAAATACTATGCAGTGAGTTGGAGACAAGTGAAAGACCACCGTTGTAAGATCAGATTAGATTTTGCCACCTAAAAGAAGTTAAGAATATTAGGTATAGAGTGTTAGCACCCCATCTCTTCTTACAAACCTATTTTCAAATAATTACTGTTGTTTAAAATTTCATTGACTTCAGAGGTTAGACATTTGTTTGATTCCACAGTGTTGTGCATGCATTTTGTCAAGGGATTTCTAGTTCCCTTTCCTAAGAAATGCTGAGCATGCATTAGCTTGCGAATATGACTTCTTCAGGCATAAGAAATAAGCACCTACTTCCCCCAGTCCCACAGGGCATTGAACTGGGATCAGAAGACCTGGAAGAGAGAACTAGAGGTCAGGGATACTCGAAGAATGACAGCTTGTCTAGTCTGATCAAACTGTTATTTTATTTTTTTCACACAGGGGTTATATACACATAAAGGCAGGATGTGGGGAGGGGGGTGATGCAGGAGCATAGGTGTTCTCAGGGTGAGTACAGATATCTTCCAGAACAGAGTGTTGGCTGGGTGAAGAAACAGGGAACAGGTCACTATGGCTCTGTCTATGATTCATTTGTTCTTATTTAAGCTGGTACTTTCCACCAAGGCTACCTCTCCACAAGATTTATGATTACTTGTTTTCATCCAGGCTGGTAGTTTTCCAAGTCCACCTGTCCACAAGATCCACAGCTATCTGTTCTAGGGCCAGTGCTTTCCATACAGACCAAAACCCTGTGTTAGTAGGCATTCATGGCCGACCCAGGCCTATGACTGATTTAGGCCTTCAGTGTATAAGCAAGGTTGCTCCCAACACCTACTTCTCAACACTGTCGGTATAGTTGATTGAGACGTATAATATCCAAGTATAAAATTGTCAAAGAATTAAAAACAAAACACTTCCCGGTTCATAGGCATACCAACGAAAAGAGTTCATGATGTGTGTTTCGCATTTGGGGACTCCATCTGCTCTTTCATAGGCTTGTTTAAGGCCAGAAGCCTTGAGGGTGTTGCTGTGCCCTAGAAAGTGAAATGAAAGTAGTTCTCACTGGAGATTTGCCGGTGGACAGAGTCTGAGAAAAAGCAAAAGTTCCTTTGTTGGGTGCTGCCTATAAAAGTCTTGAAAGGTGTAATAAGGACAGTACTTTGCAGATTCTTCCTGTTCTGGGGTATTGAACCAGATCATTGAGTGTTCATCTTTTCAGCATAGGTTTTTTTTTTTTTTCTACATTTTTTAAAAATGAAAACTAAAGCTGGGCGGTGGTAGCGCACGCCTTTAATCCCAGCACTTGGGAGGCAGAGGCAGGCGGATTTCTGAGTTCGAGGCCAGCCTGGTCTACAGAGTGAGTTCCAGGACAACCAGGGCTCCACAGAGAAACCTTGTCTCGAAAAACCAAAAAAAGAAAAAAGAAAAGAAAACTAAATACAGAACAGCAGAACCTCAGCTTCTCTCCTCAGTCCGTCCTTGACAGTGCTAGCTTGTTTCCTCCAGTTGTGAGAAGGCTCGGGAGATCTTAGAGTTATATGCTGAGGGAAGTCAGCAGAGCTGCAGTCAGAGCTCCCACAGCTGGCCCTAAGAGGGTCTAGGAGGATTCAAGGTTCAGTTCCACCTCAGCTGAAATGCTGCAAATGTAAGTGGTGTGAATTTGTTTTGACTACTGTCTCTGTTGGGGTCTAATCCAGGGCCTCAGTGGGCTAGGCAAGTGCTAGAATCAGCTTTGAATTTTGTTTTCAGTGAAGATCATCTTGGGTATCTGCTGGGTTTGGGAGACCAACATTAAGACAAGCCTTTCTGCCTTTTTTTTCTCCTTGAAGTTATTTGGGATGCTGTTGACTTGAGTGAGAATTCACTTGGGAAAGCATCCATGTGAACTCAGGTACAGTGAGTACTCTTGTTATCTTTAGATGTCATGTTAACTCAGCCCCTCCTCCATTTGAATAAGGGGATAGGGCTTCATTTCAAGGTACTGTCTTGAAAAAAGGAGGTGTCACGTGTTTCACTAATTTATTTTTACTTTTTCTTTTAAGATACAAATTTCCGCTATGTAAGTGCCTCTAGCTAGCCTGGAACTCATGTGGATCTGGCTGGCCTAACTCAAAAAGATCTCCTGCTTCTGCCTCCCGAGTACTAGAATTAAATGTGAACGCCACCATGCCCAATCCACTAATTTGCTTTTAGAGAGTAAATGATGGAGATGGATAGTCTATAGTTTGCCTGGCAAGCATCAGACCCTAGTTTAACAGCACCCTTGTTGCAAAGTCAGCTGCAGTAGTGCACATTTTTGGTCCCAGTGCTGGGGTAGTGGTGGGAGTGCTGAGACAGGTGGGTAACCTTACCCAATCTCCTGACCTCTCCGTGTTTAATGAGGGATTCCATCTCAGAAAATGAGGTGAAGAGTGTGAAGAAGACACCAGGTGTTGTCAGCTTCCAACTTCGATACATATGTGTGTGACATGCACAGCCGAGCCGTCTACAGGAATATCCACAAAAGAGTGGACTGTAACTAAAATGTAAACACCAACCACTAGTGGAGGGGGTCATTCACTTCCGTCTTCGTTGGTTTGTGGTGTGATCTGACATTCATGCTACTCTTGTCAAGTAGGAGTCTGAACTGATGCTAAAGGAGGTTCAGGAACTTGTCTGAGGCTTGACTAGTAGTCAGTAATTGCGCTCGGTCTAGAAGTGGGTTAAGTACAACATCACATCCATCTTGCTTCATGCTTTCTCGCCTCATCTGAACACGGGCTGAGTCACAAACACTCAGGTTCGTCAGCACTTGGTGCAGGCATCCAAGTGAACTGCAGTGTTAATGGTTGGTGTTAAGTCTGTCAGAACATGGACCGCTTTTGTCGTCATTTATTTAGGTAATGTGGAGTTTCCTCAGGTATGCTGGTGTTCTCACAGGGTTTACCTGAAACTATGGTGATGCGACAGTATCACCTAGGAATTTTACAAAATAACAACTGCTAGGGAAGCATGTTTTCTCTTTCTAATTGTTTACATTTGCAAAAAGACTTAAGTTTTGTAGAATTCAAAGAAAAAGAGTTGTTTTGACCTAACAGAACCAACTACAGTGGAAAGAATCACCTGTAAATAATCCATACAGCCAAGTTCGGCGTTTGGCAGATTGCCTAATGTTAGAATGGTGGTAGTTGACAAGGTTATTGTACATTGTCTTGGTCAGGGTTTTACTGCTGTGAACAGACACCATGACCAAGTCAACTCTTACCAGGATAACATTTAATTGGGGCTGGCTTACAGGTTCAGAGGTTCAGTCTATTATCAAAGTGGGAACATGGCAGTGTCCAGGCAGCCATGGTGCAGGAGGAGCTCAGAGTTCTACATCTTCATCTGAAGACTGCTAGCAGCAGAATACTGGCTTTCAGGCAGCTAGAAGCTAGACGAGGGTCTTAAGGCTCACACCCACAGTAACACACCTACTTCAACAAGGCCACACCTTCCAAAAAGTGTCTCTCCCTGGGGGGAGCATATATAAACCATCACATATGATGGATTAAGTATTGGCTACCAGAATAGAACTTCCTTTTTTACTTTCCTTTTAAAATGAGTAATGGGTTTTATTGTGGGCTTTTCATGCATGGCCAGTTTGTTGATCTCTGTCTCCCCATCCCTGCTATTGTCCCTGTGGACCTGCTCAGCTTTCATGTCATGCATTCTGTATTCTGTTACTCCCCCCCCCCCTTTTTTTAAGCTTGTATCTAACTCTCCCTTGAACATTTTAAAATCCAGGGACCATGTGTGAGAGAGAATATGGTCTTTGGCCCTTTGCTGGTCTGCTTAGGTGGGATTGCTCTGTCTGGGATCTTTACTGCTTCCACAGCATTTTGGTGATTGTTTTTTCTTTCTAATTTTCTAAGGAATGTCATTGGGATTTTGGTGAGGGCACAGAATCTTAGGTGGCTTTAGTTTTCAGTGTGATCTCTGTCAGTTCATGAGCACGAAGGTCTTCGTACCTTTTAGTATTTTCTTTCTTTGGTCTTGCAGATCTTCCATTGCAGAGGCCTTCAAGCTGCCAAGTTAGTTTTTCTCAGGTGGTCTTTGTTGTTCTTTTGGTTTGGGGACTGGAGAGAGCATGCTAGCTCTCTCTCTCTCTCTCTCTCTCTCTCTCTCTCTCTCTCTCTCTCTCTCACACACACACCACACACCACACACCACACACCACACACCATAAGTAGTTTTAAAGGCCTCTGACGTTAATTATCCTCTCCACATTCCTTCCTCTACCTTGCCCCATTTAATCTTTCCTTTTTTATTATTCCCTTTTCTTTATATCATTTAGTTTTCTCCATCCCTTTTTTTTGGGGGGGGGGGGTCGAGACAGGGTCTCTCTGTGTAGCCCTGGCTGTCCTGGAACTCACTCTGTAGACCAGGCTGGCCTCGAACTCAGAAATCCGCCTGCCTCTGCCTCCCAAGTGCTGGGATTAAAGGTGTGTGCCACCACTGCCCGGCTTCTCCATCCTTGAAATAATACTCTCTCCTCCAAATTTTCTCCATTTCTTTAAGAGCTTCATAAAGAACTTCCTCTGTTTTTCTGCCACTTTTTTCCAATATTGAGAAAAGTGAGTTTTCTTTAATCACAAGAACAACTATTTCTTGGATTATTCTTTCAGTGTTGTGTGTGTTCACATTGGTGGGGGTGAGGAAACATAGATGTGCATTTGGAGGCCAGTAATCGACTTCGGGTGTTTCTAAATTTGTTTCTGTTGAAATATATTGAGACAGTTTCTCACTTGAACACAGACCTTGCCAGTTTGGTTAGTCTAGCCAGCTCGCTCGCCCCAGGGCTCTTATCTCCTCTACTACCGTTCGAGGGAGCGAGCACCCGTGCGAGGGGCCAGAGCGCTGGAGATCAAAGCTCACATCACATCTTACCACATTTTCCTCCTGCTTGTTCAGGAAGCGTCTTACCCACTGAGTGTTCACCCCTCAGCCTCTTGAGAATTTTCAGTTTCACAAGATTCTAGAACAGTTGTAGAGCTGAAAGTCTCAGTGGTAACTTGTCATTCCAATGTTTGCTGTTTTAAAGATTAATTTTCTTTGAGAATTTCATACAATATAATTTGATCATATTCACCTCTCCTGAACTCCTCCCAGATCCACCTTCTCCACCCTCACTTCCCCACATCAAGTTCTTTTGTCTTTTCCTTTTTAAAACAATATTTTTTTATTAATTCTTTGACTTACACATTTATACAATGTAATTTTAAATAAAATAACTTCCATCATTCCTTTCTTTTCTTCCTCCAGTTGTCCCATATCCTTTCCTTCCATTCCATCACTCCCTAACCCCTTGCAAATTGAGAGCCTCTTTTCTGGTGTTTGCTTTTAAGCCACTGTGGATGGCAAAGTCTTGCCCAGTTCTTGGGAACAGGACATGTCATTGTCTGTCTGGGTCTCTTGTTTCTGCTTTGCCTGGGACTCACTATGTATTTGACATCACAAAGATGCATGGAATTGCTGGAGAGCAGGGCAGTGGCCTTTAACAAGGCCTTCAAGGAACCTGCATCCGTCTCCAGCCTCATAGGAAAGACCCTGGAGTTAGCAGCAAAACATGGGTTACATTCATGTTTTTAAAACATCTTTAAGTTCTTACTTATAATTTTAGATTTCTTTCATGGAGTTGGTGATCAAACCCGTGTCTTGGATATAGTAGGTAAGCAGTCCATCAATGAGCTCCAAACTTTCCTTTAACTGTAATAGCTGTATTGTTACTCTGGTGTAGTGACAGACCGTAATTACTTGGTCAGTAAGGTGTCTTACTAACATCTTCTTTCTGCTTTCTCATTAACTGTGTCAGTGAATAGTCATTATTTTCTTTCAGTAAAGCCATAACATAGATTCCCTTGGGATATTACTGTTCTGCATGGGGAAGCTTTGACATGTGGTGCCTTACTGGTTCATGAAAAAGATTCTCTGTTACATAAACAGATAAAAAATGGTACCCTGAACTGGGCATATGTCTTATAAGGTTATTGCTTTATTGCTCTATTGCTGTAAAGAAACACCATGATGAAGGCAACTTAAAAAGAAAATATTTCTTTGAGGGCTTGCTTACAGTTATAGAGAGTGAGTCCATGGTCACCATATAGCAGAGAGCGTTACAGTAGGCAGGCATGCACAGCAGTAGCTGAGAGCTTATATCTTACCCACACGTATAGGTGTGTGGGTAAGAGAAACAGAGTGAGACTGGGTCTGGTATGGGCTTTTGAAACCTCAAAGCCCACCCCCTAATGACACCTTTTCTCCAAGCAGGCCACACCTCCTAGCCTTCCTAAATAATTCACTGGGAACCAGACATTCAAATATATGAGCCTATGAGGCCATTCTCATTCAAATACCACAGCCTTGTACTGAGCACCTTACTTCCAGCACTCAGAATTCTGAGGCAGGAGGATCACTGTGAGTTCAAGGGCAATCTGAGCCATCGAGTGAGACCCTGACTCCAAAAAATGAAAAGGGGTGGTGAGATGCCACAGCCAGAAGAGATACTTGGTGCTAAACCTGGTGATTTGAGTTCTGTCCCAAGACCCACGTGACAGAAGGACAGAACTGATTCCTGTAAGTTGTCCTCTGATCCACACTCACACTGTGTTATAGATGTACCCACAGACACACACACCGTGGTGCAGATGCACCTACACATATGCACACAAAATAAGAATGAAAAGAAAATGGTACTCAACCATGATTTGCAATAGAATCAACATTTAAGTAGAGTGAGGTAGGAAAGTGCTGCCTTTCCATTTGACTTATGACTTACTTCATGATTTACTTAAGGCATGCTCTGACACGACTCATACAGAGTCAATACGATCTCCAGCAAAATCCCAGTGGTATTTCTTGTGCAGAACAAGAAAAGTACTTCCCTAATTCATATGGAAGTAGCAAAGATTCAAAATAAACAAAGCAATCCTAAGAAGAAATAACAATGTCTATTGTTTAGGATTTGGGAAGTTACAATGGCGAGTGTTTGAAGTTAGGAACTGGTATATATGACCAAATCCTGTCCTTGGTCAGGTGAGGCACCTGCTTTAGCCTTTGTTATAAGCCTGTTCCTATAAAGGGGAGTTCTCTGAGACATGGGCATAAACATTGAAAGGCTTATGACTGATTGCTTGAAGACAAGGACATACACACCCCGCACCCCCAGGAGGACAGATGCCTGTTTCTAGAAACTACACATGTCTAGAAGTCCTTTTTTGAGTCTGAGTGTTAGTTAGAAGCTTTGATAGGTTTATTGAAGCTTTTCTTCTCATGTCGTATTGGATATGTTGTGTAAGAGATTGAGAATTGTGTTAAATCTATAATGTCAGAAGTTACATATTTTGATTGATTCTTAAATACTGTGAGACTGACATGTGAGTAGTTTCTTACACCTGAAGTTGACCTGGGAGGATTTGTGACTATTTGAGAGAGTAAAGAAAGTGTGCTTGTGAGTTCTACTAGAATCACCACCATCCAATGCTGCTCACCCTTGAGGGAACAGTTGTCTCCCTGAATTAGCAATCTCAGTAATAAGTGATCGTGTGGGAACTAGGAGATAGCTCAGAGAGAAAAAGTGCTTGCCTCACAAGCCTGGTGACTCAAGTTCAATTCCCTAGACACATGTAGTGTATAAGAAGAGAATCAACTCTGACCTCCACAGATGCATTGTGGTGTGCACATGCTTGTGTGCGTATATGCTGTTTATGTTGGCATTTGACAGCAGGCTGCACATAGCTCCTGTTGTAGTGCTTATACCTGCCACCTTAGGTTTACCCTGCCTCCCTTCACCACTCATGTCTGTGTAAACGGAAACCTGTGCGTCCACTTCCTCAGATTCCTCTAGGTTTGTCTGCATGACCAAATCCTTTTGGTTGGTTGTTTCTTCCCTTGCCTAGCTTTTTCATGTTGTGTCTTACCTGACTATCTCACTGAGCTTTTCCATTTGGTGATACATGTTCCTGTGTAAGAATTCTCTGGAGCAAGAGAATCAGTAGAACATAGAAGAGCATTATGAGATTGTGAGAAGTTGAGTCATGCAATATGGAGGCAAGGAAGTCCTCTCAGTTTGCAGTGTTTGAGGCAGAGGCCTGGGAGAGCTGATGGTAGAGTCCAGTCTTAGTGCAAAGCTGGAGAACCAGGAACCAGAAAACCATATTCCTGCCTATTGTGTTCAGGCCCTCATTTGTACTGAGGAGGTCACATTATTTTTCCTCAACCCAGTAGTTCAAATACTGACCTCGATGTAGAACATTCTCAAACAACATCCAGAAACAAACATCTAATCTGGGCACCTCTTGGCACAGTCAATTGGAAGCTTCTCTTTCCTTTGCTTAGTGCTAGTAATAGTTTTATCTATTTAAAATATGGGTATATTTTTCTGGCCAGCTTGTACTGCCAATCACAACTCAATTAAGAACATTTCTTTCCTCTTTAAGGTACTTTTGCATATTGTTTAGCAGGACTCTAGGGCTGGAAGGGAGGGAAGAAGATAAGCAGTTACTCCCTTTGCCTCAGACTTCCCAAG
The DNA here is from genome assembly GCF_004785775.1 of Grammomys surdaster. Classification (NCBI taxonomy): domain Eukaryota; kingdom Metazoa; phylum Chordata; class Mammalia; order Rodentia; family Muridae; genus Grammomys; species Grammomys surdaster. The sequence goes on from NW_021604656.1 coordinate 234,051, forward strand.
CTTCCTCAGTTTAGCTCATGCTGGCTTATTTCAAAGAGGGCTCTTAACCACCTGTATTTACTGCTTTGTTTACTTGGTTTTCTGTTTGTTTTTCTGGATCTGCCTCTGGACTTATTTCCTGGCTCTGTTCACACCCTGCTTAGTTAGGGTTTTGCACTCCAGTGAGGTAGTCTGGGGACATAGCTCTCCTTAGGAGGAAGGTGTGCTGCTTTTCCAAGAGCTTTTGAGGGCAGGAAATGGGGGAGGAGGTGTGGAGGTGTCTGCCTTCTAGGGGCTGCACTTTCCTCACTCCTTTTTCCCAGTCCCACTGTGTGCCTTGGCTCCTCCCTCCCTCCCTCCCTCCCTCCCTCCCTCCCTCCCTCCCTCCCTCCCTCATTGGCTCCGAAGTGCTTCCTCATGTTTTCAAGAGACCATTGTCTCCAGGACCTCTGGCAAGGCTAAGAGCATGCAAACAATACATTTCTTTTATATATCTTTAGTTATTGTAAGTATGGTTTTGTTTTTTTTAAGAAATTAATTGTGGTTATCATACATATTTGTAAAATATGAAGAAAGCCTCTTCAGCCCTGTTTTGCTCTCAGCACATAACATCTGTCAAGTTGGTTTGGCCTGGGTTGCATCCATGCCAAGTCTTGTCCTTTTTTTATTTAAAGTGAAATGAAGTGTGCCCTCCCCCCGCCCCCAATATCAGACGCCAGGATAGGGGCCCGTGGTCTGAGTGGGTAAAGTGCTTTCTGAATAAGCATAAGGACCTGGGTTTTGGGTCCCCAGATGGGCCATTTGTCTCTAACTTCAGTTGTTTGGAGGTATGGCAGAGATGGGGGGATCCTGGGAACTCATTGCCAGCCAGTTTAGCCTAAATGGCAAGTTCCAGATGCAGTGAGAGACCCTGCTTTGAAACACATGGTGCAGAGCAGTAGAGGAAGACACCTGAAAGCACCCCTGGCCTCTGCATGAACACTCATTCTTGTATGTGCATGTGTGTGCACACAAATAGCCAGAGTATTAGCATCTTATGTAAATATTTCAACCACTAGGAGTACAAAACCACCAAAGTTTGATGTTACTGCAATATTTTTCATGTGTTAGTATTTGTCATAAACTATTAAAATGTGCTCATGAGATATTCAAGTATGTGAGGAAATTGGGCTTCTGAGAGAACTGTAGTGCATGCACACACAGTTCAACTAACTGATTTACAGTCGACTTTAAGGTTACCAGGGCATAAGGAGGAGTGAAATACTTTGTTTAATGTACTTGTGAGTGCTTCCATCATACCTGTATGCACATGTGTGCCTGATGTCTGAGGAGACCAGAAATGGCCATTGGAACTGGGTACAGGCAGTTATAAAATTCCATATGGATATTGGAAACCGAATTTGGGTCATCTGCAGGATCAGCAAATGTTGTTTGCCTACTGAGGCATTTCTTTAGCCTGTTGTTTTTGAAGCACATTTTGCTATGCAGCCTGGGCATGCCTCAGACTTGCCGTCCTGGCTCACCAGTAGGCGTTTGTCTGTGCTTAGAATCATGTATGTGAAGAACATGCAAGCTGGTGGCTATATTGGGTCCAGATTTGCATTCTTGTGAGAATAATATATTGTATGTGTGAATACAGAAAACATCGGACCAGTGTGGGACCAAGCAAGCCTGTGTCCCAGCCCCGGCGGAACATCGTAGGCTGCAGGATCCAGCATGGGTGGAGAGAGGGCAACGGCCCTGTCACCCAGTGGAAGGGGACTGTCCTGGACCAGGTGCCTGTGAACCCTTCCCTGTATCTTATAAAGTATGACGGATTTGACTGTGTTTATGGACTAGAACTTAATAAAGATGAAAGAGTTTCTGCGCTTGAAGTCCTCCCTGACAGAGTTGGTAAGTTTTTAAAGTTATTTTACAAACATTATTTTTAAAAGTGATAATTGAATGCTTTTTGATTCTCATTTTCTGTGTTTTAGCTTGTATCAGACCTCAAGAACCTCTGATAAACATCACTTACAAACAGAACTGACCCAGAGCAGATGTTCTGAAACCATAGTTCAGGGCCTGATGAAGGGTATAAAGATACGTATTTGACCTAGAGGTCTTCAGTCTCCCAGCTGTTCAGTGTTGTCAGGGGTCAGCATCGACGCTCTGGCATGATGTGTTGACTTCACTGCTCAGTCAGTCTCAGCTTTTCACTCATTGTCTGTCACCAACGGTAATTGTACTTAGAACTACAGCGGAAGCATCCAGGATGCTTCTGTCTATTCTTCAGGAAGTTTTGAAAGTGGAAAGCTTTGATGTTATGTCATATGGTCTCAGTTTTGTCTTATGAAATGTCCCTTAAGGCACAAGTCTAAGCTAAAACTACTGATTATTTATTGATGGCAGTTTTAAGTAGGATAAACACAAGTTAATGTTACTTAAAAATATATGTTTCAGAACATTTTACTGCTGTTAACTGCTACCTAAATTACTGATGTATTTTTTTTCAAAATTGTCTTTAAGGCTTTGTGACTTGAAAAGTAAGCCCCACAAAGCTGGAAAGTCTTCTCATTCGAGTAAAGCACAATTCTGTTTTCATAAAGTTTTATGTTTACATTTTCAGCTTTTTTGAACAAGATGTAACAATGGCTATAGCTTCATCTAGGGCAGATCTATAGGTTGCTTGAGCCTTACCCAGGATGGTCTCCAACGCAAGAGCTCAGGTCTCCTCCTGTCTCAGCCTCCTGACTCACTAGCTGGGATGATGGGCATATGCCACACACCTGGCATCTACTCTTCCTAGTGTGACAGCTCTTAAGTGCATACCTTGTACTTTTCATCTGAGGTCAGGCCTCCCACTGGAAACATGGATGTTAAATGTCTCATTGGTACCTTACTTAGAAAGCTGTATCCACCTTAACCACTTTGCCTTGGTTGTGTTAAGTGGTGGCCAGGAGGTGTTAAGTTCAGTTTTCTGACCCAGGATTTCTTTCTGTGCCTGCTTCCCAGCATAAGACTTCTCGATTGCCTCTTCATAGGACAGAAAGAAACCATGTGAACATACCTGGCTGTATGTGTTCTTTATAGTTTCCAGTGTTTGTCAGATGACGTGAATTATGATTGTAAGCTAAAACAATTTGAAGAGAGAAATCCAAATGTTGGCTCATATCAGCAACGGAGCCAGAGAGATGGCTTAGTGCTTAATATTTGCTGAGCAATCAACAGGACCACAGCTAGTTCAGACTGACTGAACAGGATAGGCATCCAACAAATCCCTATCACAGCAGCTCCAAGGAATCCGATACCCTTCTTTGACCTTTATACACATACATACACACATACACGCACAAGCAATATCTTAAACACTTTTAGCTAGAAATTAAGATTTCAAAAATGTGAGAAGCCATGGAGGAGGGGTGCACACACACTTCCATGGACGTTTTAAGTGTTCTGCAGGGCAGATTTCATGCTGTTTGTGGTTGCTATTGTATATGTAACGCCACAAACAAGTTGTATGTCCTAAGTACATTGAGTAGCAGTATACTTGCCAAGAAAGTCTGAAGTTTTTGTTTTGATTTTAATAGAGAAACTGGATGAGTGACTAGAAAGGAGAACTTAGTATTTTGGAAGACAGTTGTCTAGAATGTGAGGACTGGAGAGAAACCCCTTATAACCTGTCCCGTTAAAAGCAATGCATAAAAGGGCTGGTAATTCTTCACCTGCTTTTTGTATAAATGACAGAGTAGACCTAGGGCCTGAAACTGCTCTAAGTGCTAGGAACAGAAATGGCCCTGCTTCATGGGTATATCCGGACACTTCCCAGGTCAGCAACTCCATAAAACAAAATAGTATTAGGTAATGGGACTGCTAACTAAGAACAGAACAGCATGTTATAAAGGTGATAGTGCCACTGTCCTTAGTTGTCCTGTAGGGACATTGCTATGCAAATAGCCTGTCCTCTGAAGAGAGAAAGAACTTTGTCTTGGTAGACTGAGCCTACCTACTTCAAGTTGAGGAGAGACTGAGGGGCTGAAGGATGGGGACATTTTAAGTGACAGTTTTCTTTAGGGTCTATAGTGATCACTCTAGTTACTATAGAGAATACATTGTAGGCATAATAATAACTGTTCCCAGAACAGTGGTGAGAAGTGAACCTCTGTTTCTTTAAAAATAACAAGTGCATGTTAGGTTAATTCTTTGTGTTATGTATTATGAGGGTGGGTGGGCACATGGACAGCTCAGAGGACTTGATGGTACTAGGAAAGGCAGCATGTACGCTGTGTGTGAGGACTCTGCTCTCCTTGCCTCCCAGTGAGTCTCATGGTAACTCACAGCTCAAAATGACTGCTAACCTACCAGTGACACAGTCACAACTGTGCCTTGGATCTGATTCTGAGCAACTGAGTCCAGAAAGTAACAGAACAGATTCTTGCGCATCGTAGGGCAGATTTCTTCTTGTCTATTCCACACCTGTGCTAGACCCTGGCACTCGTCTGAGATCCTTTGGCTACTTGTTTACTAATTCATTGCACGGGCAAAGTTTGGTCTCCTTTGGTAAACACTTGCTGAAGTATTTTGCTCTTTTAATTCCAGCAACATCTCGGATCAGCGATGCACACTTAGCGGACACAATGATTGGCAAAGCAGTGGAGCACATGTTTGAAACAGAGGATGGCTCTAAAGATGAATGGAGGGGAATGGTCTTGGCACGGGCACCTGTCATGAACACATGGTTTTACATCACCTATGAGAAAGACCCCGTCTTGTACATGTACCAGCTCCTAGATGATTACAAAGAAGGCGACCTCCGCATCATGCCCGATTCCAGTAAGTCTTGACACATTGGCAACTTTTTTGGCTTTGGTGATTTGAAAGGAATTTGTATTTTAACTAAAATATTTGAGTAGCAGGTTTGCAGGTGTGTTTTGGGGTGTTTGGGCTTTTGTGTGTGTGTGTGTGTGTGTGTGTGTGTGTGTGTGTGTGTACATAGAAAAAATTTTTCCTTGTGAGTCTTAAATGATAAGATGACCACTTGGAAAGGTTATTTTAAATTTTTAGAAACATTTCAGTAAAATTTTTTTTTTAATTAATGGAAAGTATGTGACCATGTAAGGAATAAAGTAAATCCATTCTGTTGTCTTTAGTAGCTGTTCTCATCGTAAGCCCAGTTTTACCTCTTTTCCCCAGGTGATTTACTTTGAAGCAGGTCATTGACGTTGGAAATTTAACCTGAATACTGGTTTCATAAAATTGGAGCCTTGAGATAAATCTCAGTGCTAGAGAAGGGCCTTGTCAAACACCCATGAGGCCCTGTGTTACATCCCAAGCACCACAGAACCAAAGCTGAACGAGAGAACCTTGAGTCGCAGCTGAATCAGAGGAGAGTGGGAAGTGGGAGTGGTGACATGGTCTTAGGAAGCTTGGGCTTTGTTCTTTGTTCTTTGCTACGCAGTTATGTAGCAGAGGTTGTCCCAGAACTTAATTATAACTTAAACTGGCCTTGAATTTAATCCTCCTGCCTCAGGCTCCAAAATGCTGGGATTAACAGGAATATACCTTGTGTCTGTGCAGGTTTTGCTTCAAACATAAGGTAGTTTTATTCTGCTGTTTGTTTGTTTTGGGGTGTGTATACTGTAAAGTCACCCCAGTGCTTTTTAGTGTATTCACAGCCGAGTGTGCCTGTCGAGGCAGTTAGCTTCTGTGCACTGGTGCATCAGGAAGGCCCACACTGCTTACCGCCCCCTGGTTTGAGATCCTAGTTTAGGATGATCTTGACCTTTCTACTTAGTTGAAGATGACTTTGAATTCCTCATCCCTCTGCCTCTACCATGCCCAGCTTTTTTATTTCTGGTCTCCCTGTCCTTTACTCACGGCCCTAAGCAGCCAGTCTTCCTGCTGTGGAGTTCCATGTTAATGGGTCATGTGGTCTTTTGTGATGTTCTTATTTAGCATGCTTTCAGGGCTCCCCCATGTTGGAACATGTTTTAGGATTTATTCTCTATAAATGATGATCAAGTACAGTTTATTGTATGGATTATACTGTATTTCACAGGTCTAGCTATTGATTCATATTTGGGTTGTTCCTGTGTTTTGCTTACTATGAATATTGGTGTTTTATAAACACTATGAGATCCTTTGTGAGTGTATGTTCTCATTTTTTCCTTAGTAATGTACTTTGAAGTGGAATTCCTTGGTCTTCGCATCTCCAGGTTGCATTGTTCAACTGTACCTCTGTACATTGCCGTCTTCTCTCGTCCTCGCCAGCATGTGCCTGTTCTAATAGGACTTCTGTTCTAATAGTACTTCTACTGAGGATGAAGTAGCTTCCCGTTATGGTTTACTTTGTGTTTCTCTGGTGACCAGTGATGTCACAGGGATTTTTTTTCCGTACTTAGTGGACATTTGTGTATCTCTGGTAAAATGAATGTTTAGTGTGAGTATTCTAGATCATGTCTTTTATTAGAAATCAGATTTACTCATGTTCTCCTGTGGGCTGTCTTTTCACTTGGGCGGGGGCCTGCATCCCAGCAGATCCTGCTATGTTGCTTAGGCTGGCCTGCAGGTAACTATATGATCCAAACTGGCCTCAAAGTCTCCATCTTCTTGCACTGTGGTCATGTCCCTATGCTGGGATTGCAGGTGTGTTCTGCCATTTCATCTGTCTTTTCTCATCTTTGATGGTCATGGACACCTAAGTTGTTAACTTTCAGGTCCAGTTCATCTGTCTTTTGTTACTTGTGCTTTTGCTGTTTCCAGAATTGCCAAATCTAAGATCATAACTTTAGGCCTTTTGTTTTCTTTTAAATGGTTCATAGTTGGATATGTTTTTTAACTAACATGTGGTATAGTGTGAGGTCAGGGTATAAGAGGGCAACTCATTCTTTTTTGTGTAGTTCCCCATGTGTCTGAGCACCTTGTATTGAAAAGACTGTTCTTTCCTCCGTAGAATGTTTTTTGACATCTTGTTGAAAATCATTGGCCTTGGATATGTGTCTGTGTCTGGATCCCCGGTTCTCTTCACCTGTTTCTGTGTCTCTCCTTGCAGCTCCCACACTGCATCACGTTATTTTGTAGTAAATATTGAAATCAAAAGTGTGAGGCCTCTGTCAGTGTTCATCCCAGGACTGCCTTGGCTGTTTGGTCTGGGTGTCTTGCAATTACATGGATTTTGAAATCAATTTGCTAATTTCCATAAAGAAGTCTCCTGGGGCTCTGACCGTGTTGGTCCCGTCTGTTTGCAGGGTGCTGCTGCCCTCTATCTTAACAAGTATGAGCAAGTCTTCCAGTCTGTGACCAAGGATGCTTTTTAAAGCCTTGGGATCTGCGGAGTTTTTTCAGCAATGTTTTATAATTTTTCGAGTCTTTTTTTTTTTTTTTTTTTTTTTTTAGGTTTTTCGAGACAGGGTTTCTCTGTATAGCCCTGGCTGTCCTGGAACTCACTCTGTAGACCAGGCTGGCCTCGAACTCAGAAATCCACCTGCCTCTGCCTCCCAAGTGCTGGGATTAAAGGCGTGCGCCACCACCGCCCGGCAATTTTTCGAGTCTTAAACATTCCTTTCTTTTGCTCCTAAGAATTTTTAAAAGTTACTGTAAATGGAATTGTTTTCTTATGTGATTTTTTTTTGATAAGCCTGTTTATTTAGTGATTAGTATTTGATTTGTTTTGTTTTAAAAGAGTGTCCTAAGACTTTGTGGCACTAATAGTGTGTGCCTGCTTGCCACAGAGTCTTAGGTCCTCAAACTCAGCGTTCCCTAGCCCAGCCTCCTGAGTGCTGGAACTGTGGCACATCAGGGAGGCTAAACCTGTCTTGTTTTGTTTTTTTAAACCTGTTCTAAAAGGACTCTTGACCTAAGACTTTGTGGCAAGCAGGCACATTCTATTAGCAGTGTGACAATTATTTCTATTTTTCTTTAAAACCCTTTAAAAAAGTTCTTCCTATGAGGAAGCTAGTTAAGAGGACTTATTGATGAACATGTCTGGCCTGGAATGACTACTTTGGTTTTTTGTTTTGTTTTGTTTTTTTAAACTCTTGTTTATATTTGCAAAGGAAATTGTTTATATACTCTAGTATTTATATTCAGAACTGTGTTCTTTAAAAGGATTCTGCAGCCTATAGAGAGGTGTCCATCAAAGCAAGTGCTGTTGCTCTAAGGCAAGTCCTTCACATAGAACACTGCATCTTTCCCAACTACTATATCTCTTGCCTTTCCAAGCTTCTGGATTTCCTGTCAGTTGTGTGAAAGTTTGTTTCCCATTAGAATAGTGCTGACCTTGTGGTAGTTCTGAAGCAGCCCCATCATTGTGGGTGGAATTCAGTCCTTTTGCTGGCTAAGTAAGCCTCAGTAGAAGGTCTGGACTCTATAGAGTTTCTGTCAATCAGTTGGGATCATGCCTTTGGAATTTCTTGGTAAACTTGGTAGTTTTCTGTGCAAGTGTGTGGTAATAGGATAATGCCACCTGAGGGAAGGGAATTTTTGAGAAAAAGTATTTCTTTTTTCAGTTTCCAGTTTAAAAGTTCTATGTGGTCATGTGCAGTTTATAGTGTGTGTGTCTGTGCCAGGGATCACTAGTGGGTTTCATATCGTCATTCAGTGAGAGACTTGTTAGTGTAGACATGTGATATGAGCCACACTAGGATGCTGTGCTAGAAACTCTTGTCTTTCCAAATATGCCACGGTAGCAGAGGCTGCCCTGTGTGCCTGAGACATCTGGCCACCCACGGGCCTGTCTGCTCCTCTAAGAAGAGCTTTAAAATAGTCTTGTCCCCATCCCACTGTGTTTTGTTTTGGGCAGTGGTGGCTTGTTGTCATTCTGTGTTTTCCCACGGGTAACTACAACCTAGGGCTCTTAGGGATGGTGCTGATATCTGGGCTATCCTCCGGGATCTGATTTTCCATTTTCCTACCCTCAGAAAACTAGAGTTTACCTAGTGCTTACTTGTAAAGCATGGAGAATTTATTTCCTTTATTCTAAAACTGGGTGGAAGATGATTGGCTGCATTGAAGCCGAGGAGGGGAAGCTTTAAGACTTACCTGGAGGTAGACCCCAGTGATGTCTCAGCACTGGGAATGAGCGGCATGGTCTCAGGAAGCCCTTTAGGAAAGTCAGTTTCAAGCCATTTAAAATTAATTTTAGATGATTGCAGTTGAAATTTAATGTGATCCCAAGAAGTTTGGGTTATAATGCTTAAATCACTGATATATCTATCTGGATGGAGTTCAGAAACCCGTGATAAGTGTTTAGCTAAAGTATATCTTGGCAGTTAACTTCTGGACTGCCCTTGGCTACTTTGGTGCTGCATTCTCATAGATGAGAGTTTGGGAACATGGACCATGTGCCTGAAATATTTACAGAGTAACCCTTTAAGAAAGTGTTAACTTGCCGGGCAGTGGTGGCACGCGCCTTTAATCCCAGCACTTGGGAGGCAGAGGCAGGCGGATTTCTGAGTTCGAGGACAGCCTGGTCTACAGAGTGAGTTCCAGGACAGCCAGGACTAAACAGAGAAATACTGTCTCCAAAAACAAAAACAAAAACAAAAAAAAGTGTGAACTTGACCAGATCATAATGAACTCGGGATATCTTAGAAGTGTTTATATTTGCTGCAGAATGTGGTAGTGATATATCTAAATATTGATTGACTAGATTTTTTTCTTGTTCTTTTAAATACAGATGATTCGCCTCCAGCAGAAAGGGAGCCAGGAGAAGTTGTGGACAGCCTGGTAGGCAAACAAGTGGAATATGCCAAAGAAGATGGCTCGAAAAGGACTGGCATGGTCATCCATCAAGTAGAGGCCAAGCCCTCTGTCTATTTCATCAAGTTTGATGACGACTTCCATATTTACGTCTACGATTTGGTGAAAACATCCTAGATGTCATCACAAACTCTGCCAAATTTGTGGAACTATTAAATGTATAATTTGTAGACATAAAGACTTGATTGCTTTCCAGTTTAATGAAAGCTTAGATGTCCCTGCGAACCCACAATCTCCACCAGCAGAGCTGGTGTTGTTCTGAATAGTGCAGACTGATTCGAACACAAGGCATCTGGGAGAGGGGTCCTCCCTCTTCAAAGCATCTGTGAGAGGGGTCCTCCTTCTTCCAAGAAGGCTGTCTGTGGGGGGTTACAAGCAAGGTGGTAAAAGTTAAGCTAGTATCATAGTCATTTAAACCTGGATAGGTTGTAACCATTTTCCCTTCACTCTGACACTGTCTTATTCTGCTGCCACAATGCAAGCATAGTTTGTTATTTTTGTTACTGCCTTTTTTGAGAGATTATGTATCTATATAGCTACCTGTCTAGATCTGCATCTGTGTGCCTATGTATATATTATACACACACAGAAGCACTCACCGCTGGCACTCCTTCCTTGCGGATTGGAGTGGGGGTGATAATGTTTTCTCCAGTTCAACAGGAGTGCTTGACCCAAGTCAGTCATATTTATAATATGCCTGCTCTTTGTTTAAAATTACATTTGGGCACAGGAAGCACACAGAGACATTTAGGTTGTTTCAAAAGTACCATTTCAATCTGGAGGCTTTCAGCTGAGTCCAGGTATAAATTAGCCATAAACAGTCAATGACCCACAGTAGAATTTAGTAAACTGTTGAGAAATCTGGGTGAAAGGCTGCCTTCAATTCTAAGCTTTGTTTTTGTTGTTATTTGTTTGTTTCTGTTGTTGTTTACTCTTTAATCGTAAGTACTTTTAAAATAGAACCCAGGTCCTTGGTTCACATGGAATAATGTAGATATGCTTTTAGATGGCACATTGGTCCATTTGTACACACCTGTCATCGAGATCTTAGTACATGGACTTAAAAGGCAACAATACACCAATGGTTTGTATATGTGATAAATTCCCGCAAGAACAGTGCATTTGTATTAGAAAAGTTTTAAGTATGGCCTTGTTGCCTTCTATCAAGTTCTCTGGGACTTTTTAATTTTTATTACTACTATTGTTCTATATGATTATGGTCAGAAGGCCTCTTCTCCCCTTCCTTACTCACCCCTGCTCCTCCTGACTTTCCCCCACAGAAAATGTTAGACCAATATGGCTTCTTGCCTTGACCCTGTTGTGGCAGTGTCTGTTCTTGCTCCAAGTGTGCTATTCATGCAGGTTTATTCCCTCCATGGCCTCTGGGCTTTGCATGTCTATGATGTGTCACTGGAAGGTTATCCTTGCTGGTTATGGGTGGATCGCAGCTCTTCGCCATCAAGTGCATTCATGATATGTTCCTGTGAGGTTATGTGGAGCTGAAATAGAACTGAAGTGCAGTTTGTTGACTAGCCAGACATCTACTTGCTCTCACTTTGTTCTGGAAGAACCCTGGTAGCTTGTCAGCTGGGAGAAAGATGGTTTGTAAAACCAGTTTCTCATGGAGGTTGGAAATCGTATCTGTGGCTGGACAGTCTTGGGTACTGTCAGGCAAATACCAGAGGCTTGGTCAAGTGTAGTTCTGCTTACCTAGTTGGGGTTCTTCCTGATGCAAGAAATTATTCATGGTTCAAGGCGCATGGTTATTGGATATCCGTTTAGTCTTCACAGGCCGCCTTACGCTGCTGGGTGGTCACAACTGCTCACCATGTGAACACAGTACCTCAGTTCTGTCCCTGACTGCAGTCACCTTGTGCTCAGTGTTTCCTCATAGGCACCAGGGACAAGCTTCGCAATGCAATGTGATATACCCTAGTCTTTGGTTCCTCTAGTATATGTGACCAGGTGTCGTCCTGCATGTAATCTCCAAGCTGAGTCTGACTCTTACAGCCCATACTGGTATATGTGGCACAAGTGGGTGAGCGTGTCCTGCATGCACCGCTAGGGTGCGGAACACGGCACGGTGACTAGAAAGTAAAATTGGATCAGTTACAATGTGTCTGCCATTATCTGATGACTTGCATTGTGGTTTTCTGCAAGCAACCCAAATTAACTTTGGCTCCCCGTGAACTCCCGGTCTGGAGGAATACAACATGATGACGGTGATGACTTGGATCACTATCCCATTTATTGCCTTTACATAAGGTTGAGGGAAGGGGAAGGTTTTTATTTGTTTGTTTGTATTTTAATTGGTTTTAATCCCTCCCCCTACCCCACTCTTCTTTTGGTGGCTTCCACCACCCTTAATGGTGACGGACTCCTCCTGAGCCTGCCACCTTGGGCTTCCCTTAGGCTCACACTTCAGATCTGCATGCATTGCTTGCATTGTTCTGGTATCTGAATGTTGATTCCTCATTTAGGAGTTCAGCATTAATTTCCAAAATTCTCATGGGGCTTGTGGCAACACGAGCCGTGAATCTGTGTATAAAATTTACTGGCCTTCTTCACTTACCTGCTCTAGTATCGTATCGTGTGTGCGTGCGTGTGTGACGTCAGGCTGCCACGTAAACTTCAGAGAAGAACCTTAAAGCAGACCATCCATTTTTGCATGCTCTCTTCTAAGTAGAATGTTCAATGTAACTAACTAAAATTGCATGTTAAAGAGACCTAGGTTCTTTTTTTCTTTCTTTCAGTTTGCTTTTGGCTTCCTGTATATTTGCTTACTGTGCTGTTCTAGTGGTTGTAGGGTAAAGACGCACTGGTGAAGCAGTCGTAGTGCCGACAGAAGGTGATTCCAGTTGTATATGTCACGCAGCATTTGAAGGGACTGTGCACGCTCTAAAATCACAGTTGCTTCTAAGCCAGATTTCATTTCTATTCTTGTTTTATGTGCCAAACCCCAAAGTGCATTGGGCCTGAATCTCTGAACACTGTAGACCCATTAGACAGAAGACTGCTCTGATCGTCACAAACTGTAGTGCCTGACACTGACTGTCAAAAAGATGAAAGTCCTCCAAAGATGACACAGGAAAAATACTCAAAGTAATCATGGCCGAGATGTCTGTGTTCCTTGGGAGGGCTGCACTCTTGTTTTCTCCACCATTGGTGCAGTTCGGACGAGCGAGTAGAGTTCAGAGGTCTTCGTGTTCACATTTGAAACTAGATAAACGACCTCATTTTTTTGAGCTTGAATTCATTTTTAATTTTAATTTTATTTTATACAATGTGTAGATGGTTCCCTGTTCTCTGCATTTAGAAGTATACACAGTACAACTCTGTTAATTCTGTAAGTAATTTTTATAATTATGATGTAACTCTATCCTTCCTTAAAACATTCAAAAATAAACCCTTTATGTGCAACTTGTGGCTGTGAACTTTGTGCTGCTGTGTTGAATCTGCTTCTAAATGGGGTCCTGAAGTCAGGCAGTGTTTCCACCACATGGAAATGTCAGGGTTGATAAAAAAAAAAAAAGAAGGAAATGAAGGTTTGCTTGAGTAGTGACAGTCATGCCATCAGATATGGGCAGGCATAGCTGTCATCATCTCAGATCTAACTTGATGTTTTGATTTGACATTAATGAGAAATGTTGGTTAACCGTGACTTTTAAACGTCAAGCAGTCACTGTACATAGAACTTGGTAACGCGTGTGGAGTGTTTTCATGCCTACCCATCCTTCGAATGTTGCCTGCAGTGCCTTTGTTCCTGCTTAAATACCAGTCAGTGAGATTTGGTAGTGTAAGGTGCTATTAGCACCTGTGCTCTGTTCCCTGGGAATCTGAATCCATGCAGTAAGTAGAAAATTAATAATGGTCTTAAATAGGTTCTTTTTTAGAATAGATTGTGTCTGGGTTTATCCTGACTAACTGTGTTTAAGGCTAAGATAGGGAAATTCCTCTGCTGTTAGAATAGTTATGTGTGGTGGCTTCAGGGCTTGATACTGCTGGGGCCACAGTGAGTGGCTGCAGCCAGGGCTGTCAGAATCTGGGGTTGGGGTGCAGTAAGGGGAGGGAGTGGGGCCTGCAACTCAGTCTGGCACACCTGGGTCACTATCTGTGCTGTGTTCTGAAGGTACAGCCCAGTGAATAGTTCCTGGAGAAAGTAACAAAGTTTAGTCTGAAGGTTGGGCGCTCCTGGCCAGTGAATCCCGTATGTATTTAAATAGGCTATGGAGCCTAAACTCTGATGATGAAAAAGACGCATTTAATACTAACGAGGCTTGCGTAGATGCTTGCTTAGTAAGGGCCTTGCTGACTTGGAATGTTTTGCTTTGTCATTTTGTTACTAATAATCCTTTTCTTCTTCCTTTGAAGAGAAAGGCAGAGCAAGGCATGGAGACTGTCTGGGATTTTAGGGGAGTGTGCACTTTACCCTGTGTCGTCTAGGTCTCTTGAGGCCTTGGGCTTAATCATTAATCACTTCAGTAATCGGTACTTTAATACCTTCTGAATCATTTTCACTTAGACTTAGGAGTTGATGTCCAGAAAGATCGTGCATGTATGTTTATATGCCTGTGTTTTGAAGTAAAGATTCATGTTAGCCCAGGCTGGCCTCAAATCCATGATCTTCCTGAATGCCGAGGTTACAGGTGTGAGTCACCGCCACCCTGGCAGGAAAGTACTTTGAACTTGAGCCATAGTTTTCTTGGTCTCTAGACTTCAGGCCTTTGTTTCTCTGTAACTTAGGAATTGGTTCCAGAGTTGCTCTCAATTCATTTCCTCATTTAGTGGCTTCGTGTGTATTCTGTGTACTTGCTAGCATGGGTAACTCCAGCAGTGCCTGAAAGGAGAAGGCAGGTAGGTTTGCCTTGATTTCTTCCTGTTCTATTTGACACTGTCTCCTACTGAAGCTTGAAGTCACCAGTTCAACTAGGCCGGCTGGCCAGTGAGTAGCAGGGATCCTAGCCTACCTGTGTCATTTCCCTCACTGTTGGATTACACATGTGTGCAGACACCTCTGGATTTTTACATATGTTCTAGAAATCCAGACTCTGGTCCTTCTCTTGTGCAAGACACTTTCTAGACCATACTCTCTTCCCATCCCATTTTGGATTTTGGACACAGGATCTCATAGCCCAGGCTTCCTTCCTTCCTTCCTTCCTTCCTTGGTTTGGTTTTTTTTTTTTGAGACAGGGTTTCTCTGTGTACCCCTGGGTGTCCTGGAACTCACTCTGTAGACCAGGCTGGCCTCGAACTCAGAAATCCGCCTGCCTCTGCCTCCCAAGTGCTGGTATTAAAGGCCTGCGCCACCACTGCCCGGTGTGAAGGGAATTTCTTAGACCCAGCATATATACTAATTTTTATGATGAGTGATTTGTTCTGTGCCCACACCAGTTTCCAACTTACATTGTTTCAGAGAACCAGCCAGATCGTCAGCTGTCTTTAGATTGGTGAAGACTGGAGCCAGTAAGCCACGGCAGGTGAGTCTGATCTTGGCACATAAGATTACCTAAGAATGACGTTCTCTCTGCTTTATTAGGTGAGATCACAGCCCCTGCCCGCCCACCATCGAGGAGCCTCTACCTGCATGGCCTCACTTACTTGAATTTGCTGTCACAGTGGTTGATTAGGTTTACCCTGGTTCTTGAAATGTCATGGCTCCTTTCACTGTACCTCTTCAGAGAACTAAGTTTTAAATGTGCATGAAAGTCCATCATAAAAACTGGCCGATTCAGTTATCCATGACTTCAGAGTTTTGTTTCTGTGTCAGAACTGTGGAAGTCGACTGATAGAAGGTGTTGGAGGCTATTTTCAAACCTTGAAGTTCACATAGACAGCTGTTGCTGGCGACTCAGGACTGGGGCGCACCTTCTGATTGTGTTTGTATACAGATTCAAATATTCGAGATAGTTTGAAGTTTCTTGTCTCAAACTTGTCTCCTTGGACTTTGAAGATTTGAAGATGTAGGACAGCCAGGAAGATGGACAGTGCCTGTAGCTTGTTGATACAGTTGTCCTGTATCTTGGTGCTGTGCCTAACTCTGGGTATGTGTGGACTGGGGACCTGGGGTTTGTTTTGTTTTTTAATTGTTTTGGGGTGTTTGATTTTTCTTATTAGTTAAGTTTATTTACCTGTTTTTTGTTCTTTAATGGGAGAAGTAGTCATGTGCCACAGGTAGTCTGGAACTTTGAGGGCAGCTGTTGGTTCTTTCCCTATCATTTGGGTTCCAGGAATTAAACTCAAGTTGTTGGGCTTGGTGGCAAGCACCTTTACCCACTGATCTATCTTGCCAGTTCTGGAGAACCTGATTTTAACAAAATGTTGTTCAGAGTTTTCCCCCTGATTTCTGTGGTGAAGTGGTTTCAACCATGGGCTTATTTCTTAATCTAATCTTTAAGAACATTTTATTTGTAGTAATGAGTGTGGGTGTATCTGGGTTGGAGTTTGTGCATTGTGAAAGTGGGTGCCCTCAAAGGCCAGAAGAGTGCTGCTTCCCCTGGAATTACAGGTAAGCAAGCTGATGCGAGCTGGAAACTGAACTTGGAAGAACTCTGGAAGAGCCCCAAATGTTCTTGACCACTGAGCCATCTCTCTCCTCTTCCCCCGCCCCTTAATCTAAATTTGACTCTTCACACAAGGAAGAATAATCTTCACAGATTCTACCTGCAGAAGAGAGCGACACATTAATTGTTCAAAGTGTCTGAGATGTCCAGTTGGCACCACACCAGGGCTGCAGTCCTCAGTCCGAGCAGCGTGGGGTATAGGAAAGAGTGTCATCTGTCAGTGTCTGAGCAGGCTGGCATCTCTCATGACATACGTGAGAGCATATGCAAGCTTGCAAGGACAATAAACTCATCATCTGCTCGACTGAGGCCAAGGAGACCTGGGGTCCTAGCTTTGTGGAGGAAGGTGCATCTGTTTGATGATGAGCCAGGCAATGCCACCTCTGCATCTGTAATGTGTGGTGAAGCTGACAGTGGGAGCACCTGGCCATATGGCAAAAGGCAAAAGCCATTCAGGATAGAAGCCTGACCTCTAGAGGAAGGCCACATTCCTTGAGCAAGGTGCCGCTGGGTGTGCATACAAGGCAGGGACATGGCGCTATCCTTGACTCCGTTATGTTCTTCCTGTGCTGTATTTCCAGTCAAAGCCCCCCACCCCCCGCCCCTGTAGGTTCCAAATGGCTCATCTTTGTAGAGGTTTAATAAGTTTGTGCTTCTAGAAGAAAATTTCCTGAGTCAAAATTCACCTTAGATTTGGATGCTGACTGCTAAACATGGATCTGTCATGTGGTTCTCCCTTGTCCCCAAACAAAAAAACTAGCTGCTTTGTCCCCAGTCTCGTGCTGTTTACGGATGCTCGAAGTGCTTATGTTTTTGATTTTAAAATTCTGAGGTGTAATAGTAAAATCGACATGTTCTTCCCCGAGGGGCTCAGTGCTGTGCACTGCTTGGGTGCCAGCAGTAGTCAGTGGTTGGTTCTTGCAAGAGAAGATAGTTAATAGGTTGCCTTTTAAAGGGATTAGCAGTTCCACTCTTTAGAGAACACAGCTGGGAGTGTTTAAACTTGTAGGGTAACATTTCAGATGTTAACGTCCTCCAAGACTTTGTTGTAAGTTGTTACCAATCTAGGTTGACTTTAAAAATGTTTGTAATTGCATTTACTTAGGGTGGAGGGCACTGTTAGCATGCTGCAGCAAACACGTGACTGTCCAAGGGCAGCTGGTGGCAGTCAGTTCTCTCCTCCCCAGAGAGCCATCTTGGTGGCCTTCCTGGTGTGGCTTTAATGCTCTTCAGATGCTGGCACAACTGTGTGCTTTCCTTTGACTTACTCAGTCGTCCTCTTTTTCCCTTTGCACATCCCCATCCCTCACCTCTAAGTCACCGATGACCTTCAGTTTGTTCTCCTGCCTCAGCCTCCCCACAGTCCCATGACAGTGTGCACCACCACATTCAAGGGCTCGCCTAACCGACCTACACCCTCACCTGTGTTATTTTCCACAGGTCAAGGATATATACATAATCTTATTCACTGAAAATTCCTTAATGGAACAAGATAAATAGGTACGTGGCTAATCTTGCTATTTCTCCATTTCATGTGAGTTTTTAACTTGTCGTGTTGAAGATTACCTTTTTTTCCTTCCCAGATAATGTGAACTGGTAACATATGGCACTGTCTAACCTCAGAGACAGCAGAAATGGCTTCTAAGATTTGTTTCTGTTACATGTTTTGGGAGGATTTTGTTGGTTTGTCTTTTGAGACAGTCTGATGTGTTCCAGGCTGGCCTTGAACTCACTATGTTGCTAAAGACAACCTTGATCCTTCTGACTCCACCTCCTGAATGCTAAGATTTTAAGTTCGAACCAACATGCCAGGTTTATGTCGTGTTAAGACTCAAACCCAGAATGTCATGCTTGCTAGGCCAGCACTGTCCTCTCTGACATGTTTAGAAGCCACAGCCTCTGTGACATGTTTATAAGTCAGTGGAGTCCCTGAGATACGCTGAGCAACATGGAAGCCATGCTGGAGCAGCTGCTGGACTTCACAAATGAATGAACGGGGCTTTGTGAGGACTAGCCTTTGGCAGGGATTTGGTACCCTGGGCTCTGATCCTCATTTCTGAGCTCTTACAGGATTTTCTTGATCATCTCTGAACACTTAGTTCCTTTATATGTAATAATAGGAGTGTCTGTTTCGGAGCGAATAACTTATTTTTGCTAAATTTCAGAAACAGGAGTAAGGTGATCCAGAGGTAGTCACGGTACCTGCTATGAGTGCTGCTATGTGAACAGACTTGCTGTTGCTAGGCTGCTCTGCCGGGACTGTCACTGCTGGAGTGGATACTGATGTGTGACATTTGTGACTTCCAGGGTTCTTCCCCATGTTGTACTGAGGAGCCAGTACCAGAGTTGGGCCAGCAGCTCCAGAGTGTGGGGGGAAAGTAAAGCACAAATGGTTTGCAGTTGCTGGCTTAGCAGACACTGCGGTGATAGTTAAAAAGCTTAGGAAAGGGTTGGTTATCTGGACAGCAGAATGCTGTCTTGCTAGGAGTCACAGCGTTCCATCAGATCCTTAGAACAATGGTCAGGCTGTTTGCTCACTAGGTGGTACCAGTGTCGAGTCCTCTGCTGTCCCATATGTGCTATCCCTCACTCACATCATGCGTGAACTGTGGAACCCTCTAGTCCTTCCCGTGACTATTAGAAAAATCCCCAAATTCTCATTTCTGTCTTTATGATGTGGAAGTTTCTTTAGTTTCCTTTCTAAAGTATGTGTATTGGGGTGTGTGTGTGTGTGCCCATATTGTTGCCCTCAGTGGCCCTCTGATACTATGGAGGAAGACCTGCACAACCCCTTTACTGTGTGTCCTTTACGACTGTACACCAACACCAAATTCAGCTGCCAGACTTGTAGGAGCAGAGACTCTTTAGGCCTTAGTCCTTCACAAGGCCTTAGTCCTTCACAAGTTGGATGCTTGGCTAGTGGGATCCTGCCATGGAGGGGGGGTTAGGTGGGGACCTGCCGGGGTGGGGGGAGGTCCTGTCCTTCATTCCATGTTTCCTTACCTGACCTTTCAGCACAGCTTGGCTGCAGCATTAGATTTCCAGTCATCCTTTTCTCCTCAAGCTGTTCATTTTTGTGTGTTTTTCTGCCCCATTTGCCCATTTGAAAATCATTGTAGGCTTGTATAAGAGTGACTCCTAATAACCACGAGACAGGGTATTAGGCTGTCTTAAACACTTCTCCACCAAAGAAATTACTCCATAAGTTAAGTTTAGCCTCCTGCAAATTCTTAGGACATGGGTAGAGAGAAGCTATATTCTTTGCCACAATATCACAAGACCGGTATTAGCCTCGCTGCTGATATTACTCCCCTCTGAAAGCTCAGGGTCCTCAGCACTGATGTCTTCCAAGCTTTTGTTAGGATGATGCAGAGCTTACCACCTCAGCCACTAGAGAAGTGCAAAGTGCCAGAGTCTTCCATGTTCACCCAGAAGCCAGCATGGGTATTAGCATGGTGAAGCTTTTCTCACAGGTACTCTCTTCCTGGTACCAGCTTCTGTCTTAGTTACTTTCTATTGCTGTGATAAAGCACCATGACCCAAGGCAAATTCTAGAAGGAAGGAATTTATTTGGGGTTAGGGTTCCAGGGGTCAAGAGTCCATCACATCATGGCAGGGTCACAGCGTGGTAGCCAGAGCAGCAAGCTAAGAGCTCTTGTCTTGAACCATAAGGTAAACTGGGAATAGTGTGTGATTCTTAAACTTCAAAGCCTGTCACCAGTGACAGGCTACCCACATACCCGCAGAGAGCATGTATTCAGATGTTCGAGTCCATGGGGAGATCTCACGTGGCACATCTCACTGTCCCTCTGTGTTTTGATGATACATTAACTTGCTGAATGGGATTTACTGTTGGCTTAGGCTGATTGACAACAGTCTTCCTACCTGTCTGCATTCCCCCGTGCAGGGGTTACAGTGCTGTACCCAGTGTTTGTTCATTCATTCATTCATTCATCCATCCATCCATCCATCCATCCATCCATCCATCCATCCATAGGGTCTAGAAGTCCGAGCTCAGGTCTGTGCTTGTGTAGGGAGCAACTACAACAGCTTGCTGGCCTGAAGTTCCTTATCCTTTAAAACCACTCTGGTTTTATAGTATCCAAGTGGGGCCGAAGAATGAGGTGGTGGTGTTTATTTTTTTTTCTGGGTGTCATATTCAAGGTGACTGGACAAACTACCCCCCACCTTTTTTTTTTTTGGATATACTGTGTATCTCTGATCTGGGATTCTATCCCCCCTGCCTCAGCCTCTCTGTACTGGGATTACAGGTACACTACTGTGCTCAGCCTAATCCTCATTCCTCCGTCTCCCACCTGGGAGGAAATGGTAGCTTGATGTTTCTGATGAGGGTGCTGTGAGATTTTGTCCAACTCATCTTAAAAAGGTTAATACATCTTGAGGAAAGAAGCTGTTAAAGTGGGAGGATTTCAGTGAGCCAAGGCCATGTTGAGGTTTTCTTTACGATATAGGAAGAACAGTAGCTTTGATCTCATTTATATGGTGACTTAATACTGAACTGAGGTAATTTTTTTTTTCAGAGTTATTATTAGAGAGGCCTTCAATGAACACACAATTCGTTTATTGATCTGAGGATATTATTTCCCCCAAGAAAAGAGATTCCTTTTGTAACAATTTTTAAGTTGAAAGTAATGCCTGTATAAGCTTCTTAACACTAAGAATTCTTAGTTAAGAGTCAGAGCATAATTCTGTGCTTTTTTATAAAAAGGGGTGTGCGAGAGTGAGTGCGCAAGAGAGTGTGTACTAGTGTGCTCATAAGTGCTCAAGGGAGCCAGTGGCTCATCAAATAGCTAGAAGCTAGGGTTAGAGGGCTTGCGAATGGCCTGATATGAGTGCTCAAAACAGAACCCAGGTCTTCTCCAAGAGCAGCAGGCATTCTTGCAGGCTGAGCTATCAGGAACCCCTTTAATGATCTTTAAAGGCAGTACTTACTGTAAGGGTCCATGATTTGCCAAAGAATGATCACCTGGACTCAAGTAGTATGCAAAAGCAATGTGTGTTTTATTCTGCAGAAGTCCAGCATGCTAGGGTCTACCATCTTCCAAGATGGAGGCACCCCAGTGAGCTCACAGGCCCGATTTAAAGCATATTAGGGGAATTCCAGCGAGTGAGTAGGCGTTCTCTATCTTAATCTGTTGGCTCTGTCTCTAGGGACATTCCAGAACCATTGCTGGGGTGTGGGGTGCTGGAAGCTGTTGCTGAGAAAGTCTGGAGTCTGCTGTTGACCCATTGTCCTTGCCTCAGGCCAGGTGGCAGGGCAGCTTCTGAGGCCTGGACTTGCCCAGTTCTTGGAAACAGATTTAGGTCTAGTCTACTGAACTGCCTATTTGAAGGCTGTCATGGAGTCAGCCTGTCTGAATACTGAAGAACAACCCTGTGTTACAAACCATCTTGTTTGGATTCTGAGAATAACTTGGGTTCTTGCACGCAAGCACTTTATCTGTGAGCTATTTTTCAGGCCTCTGGGCTGTATTTCTGAGGTATGGCACCAGCTCACTCGCTCTAAACAGCCTGAGCCTCAGAGCTTGATCTGTGCCCAACACGGGATCCCATATGCTTCACGCTGCCTTCAGGTTCACTGTGTGACAGAAGGTAATCTTGAGTATCCTGATGCAGCCCCTCGGGTACTAGGACAGCAGGGGTGAGTGAGCCCCCATGCTACATCCCAGTCCCGCTAATGTCTTATGTTAAACTCCTTGGAGGAGGGAGGGAGAGGAGAGAGAGAGAGAGAGAGAGAGAGAGAGAGAGAGAGAGAGAGAGAGAGAGGAGAAGAGAGAAGAGAGAAATCGAAAGCAAGCTCTGCGAAGACCGTAATAAGTAATCGTGAAAAGATTCCTGTAACTATGAACCTGGAGAGAAGGCTTAGTGGTTAAGAGCTCTGGTTCTTCTAGAGGACTAAGGTTTGATTACCTGTGTTTACATGGTGACTAAAAACTATCCGTAACTCAGTCTGGGAGAGAGCTTTTGGCCTCTGTGATACACTCATGATACATGCAGACAAAACACCCATACACACAGTTTAAAAGTGGGGAAAAATGGATTCCTGTAATAAGAATGTGGATTTGGCCTATGACAGCATTACTGATAAGTGTTGTGGACACTTGAAGAAAACAGAAAAGGAGGGGGGGTTCACTGCTGGATGTTTAAGGTTTGGCTCCATGATGCCATTGAGGGGAGGTAGTGGAGCCTTTGGAGGTGGGCCTTAGGACCCTGGGGCATGTTGCTCCTACCGTAGTGTGCTACCTTATAGGAGACAAGGAAATAGGGCTTCTTGGTCCCAGAACCTCTAGACTGACAGGCAGAACAAAGGGTTATAAGTTAATTACCTCAAATATCTCATTAATAAGGAAACTGAGAGTACACTTACTGCGTCTATGAGGTTAGTGTTAACCCCAGTTATACCATATCCAGACAAAATATTACAGGAAAACCACAGGTCAGTATCCCCAGGAACAGTAGAGGTAAAGTCATGAACAATGATCTACAGGAAGGCCATGCTGTATACTAAATACCGGAGGGAACAGAAGGCCCAGCTCATCTGGGAAGGTTGAAAGCATATTTGGTCAGATCTAGCATCTGTGATAAGCCCTGGAAAAAGCTAAGTTAGAAGGGAGTCTTCTCCAGCAGGCCAGAGTCTTAAGTCTTAAGCTGGCTGGTGGCTGAGGTGCCTGCCATGTAATCCTGACAGCAGGCCTCTCCGTGTGGGAGGAGAAAACAGACCTCCACAAGAAGGCAGCAGAGGGTGAGTGTCCTGTCATCAAAGTGATGGAACCAAGCTGATTTTTTTTCCTGACACAGAAGGTTCAGAGCAGCCAACCCAAAAGGGGCAGTCGTCTTGTGTCCTCCATGCCTGTTACAGCAATCCGAAAAGCTACCCAACCTTTAAAATTCAGCTCTTTGAAAGTTTGTTCTTTGAAAGTATAAAAAAATAATCACAAAAGCTGCAGTACACCTTAAATCTAGCAAATATTTTCATCAAGATTTGTAGTCTTTTAATAAGAACACAAGGCCTTAAATAAGTCCAAAAGAGCAGAAAGACACTTGGGACTGGCACAGGTCTTAACTAAAAGCTAAAGGAGAGGCAAGAGGGTGACTTGACAAGACAGCCAGGCTAGGTTGTTGGTTACAAAGAGGTCATAGGCTGGCCTGGGGCCACCCAAACATTGGGCAGACCGAAACAGGAAGATCTTGAGGTCAAGGCCAGCCTAAGCTGTCTCAAGGACCTCAGGGGTAGGCCGCTTGCCTAGCATGAGCGATGTAGGTTCAGTGTCCAGCCCCTGTGGTGGGGAATGAGAGAGGGAGGGACTGAAGAAGTGGCTCTAGATAAGGGTGAGTACATACTGCTGCAGAGTAACAGTTGCCAGCCCCCTGCATTGGGTGTCTACCTGTAATCCAGTTCCAGGGGCGGGGGGCTCTGAGAGCCAGCCCTCTGGTCTCCCCTGGCACCTGCAGTCATGTCTACACACTCACATATAATTCTAAAAGGGAATACAGAAACTATTTAAGGAGGGTCCAGTTGTGGCTAAAGGATTTTAATAGTGATGAGATCAACAGTTTTAAGCTTTTGAACAAAATAGGCAGCTCTCTAGAAAAAGTGGTAATGAAAAAAATCACAGTATCAAATATAATGTAAAAGGCCCTCACACAGGCTTGTAGCTGTTATACTTAATCGCAAAAACCTGTCCATAGAGGCGGAACTAAACAAGGGCCCGGAGAGGTGTGGACTAGGAGCTGCTCTCGAACAGTGTTATGATCGTCAGCGAGATGCACACTAACCACAAAAGCAACCCACCGATCCCAGGTTCCACTCAATTATGCTAGTTTTAGTCGTGAGTCTGGGGACAAACCTTGAAGAAAGCAAGGCAGAGCTTTCAGTGGGGGAGAAAACACAGGAAGGCCAGGAGTCACACAGGAGACCAACCTTTTTGATGACCCTGAAATTTTAGATCTGAAAGAATTTTAGATACTAGACTGAATGTAGCCCAGGATAGCCTCAGGCTCAGTGCATAACCAAGGATGATCTTAAGTTTCTGCTCCTCTTGCCTTTACCTTCACCACACCAAGTTCATGGAGCGCTGAGTAAGAACTCCAATCTGCAGATGTACATCCGTTCTGTAGCCCTTGACTTTTTATGAAGTTTGTGAGTATATCTCAAGAGAGTCTGAGCGGGCCAGTGGTATTTCCTCTTTTTCAGCAACTTAGCTGTTGAAGATGACTTTGGGTTCCTAATTCTATCCTGATCCCTGGTCTCTCTGGCACGGTTGGGAGGCACGACAGGGCAGGGGTTGGTACCTTAGGAGCTTCCGGAAGCACAGAGAATACCCTTCAGGTCATAGGGCCTAAGCCCGAGAGACATTTTTAGCCTGAATGTTCCAGCGACCTCAGTGCCCCATCAGGACTCAAAACAACCTGGGGCTCTGTGTTCAAGGCTTGCTTGGCTTTCAGGAGGCTCTGATTTTGAGTCCCCCAACACTGCAAAAACAAAAGCAAGACGTCTCTAGCTTCTCAGGTCATGAAGGGACCCAGCTCCCCTTCCATAGCACTCCCTCCCATATGAGTGTTGGATCTTATTTTTACTTTTTCCCCACTAGGGAAAACCATCTTCTCCTTAGAGAGTCAATTACTGGCAAGCTGGTGTTTGGCAGAGCAGAACTATTTCATGTGTTTGCGTTAGTGGGGGTGGGGAGAGCAGGCGGGAAAAGGGAAAGGAGGAGAGTGGGGTGAGGCAAAAACTTCCTGCAGTGGATTCTGGTATAGAGGGAGATGACGGTGTAGTTTATGCTATTAGGATGCTGGTCCTGCTTTCATACTGTGCTTGCCTTCGGAAGCTGCTCTATAGCTGTTGGCTGAGTCTCAGTAACTCCCAAGAGACTGCCATCTACGCATAGAAACTGTTTTCCGACCTGCAAGCTTCAAGTATGATGCGGCTGGAGAGAAGTCCCCAGGCAGAGCTTGGGTGCCCCCAGGCCAGCCTATGGCCTCTTTGTAACAAACAACCTAGCCTCAGCTCAGGTCCTGCTCCACTCGGCTGTGCCCAAGACTCTTGAGTCAGGATTGTCATTTGCCAGAGCAGTAGTCTGTCATCCTGGGTTGGAGGATGAAGACAGTGACTCTAGTGAGCCTGGAAGGTAGACATCAGTACAGCTGGCTGGGGCCAGAAGAAAAGGGGTTGATTGTTCACGGAGGATGATTCCCCTGGGCTGAGTAGGACCCCTAGAGCCTGAGAAGATTGTCATCAGCACACCACCAATCTGCACTGGGAAGATGTCGAGTTCTTGGATCTGTGTAAAAATGTATCCAAACTCTGTTTTGTTTGAAGAATGCCACGGGATCTCAGACAACAAATAACATCACTTGTTTTTCTTGAATTGATGGGCACATGCCGGGCGGTGGTGGCGCACACCTTTAATCCCAGCTCTTGGGAAGCAGAGGCAGGCGGATTTCTTAGTTTGAGGCCAGCCTGGTCTACAGAGTGAGTTCCAGGACAGCCAGGACTACACAGAGAAACCCTGTCTCGAAAAACAAAACAAAACAAAACAAAAAAAGAATTGATGGGCCCAGTGTATCTCATCCCTGAGATAATGTCCTAAGGCTAAATATGCATACTTCCCATACCAATTGTGATTCAAGATAAGATGTCACTGGCAACTCAGTTACACACGTGTGTTTCCTTAAGAAAGCCATCGGACAGTCCCTGACGATGTGGTCCTACTGCAGGGCACATAGTATTCCTGTGTCTGTGGCACGGCGTTTGTGGTATCAGCCATGGAAACGTCTTGGCACAGTGCATCTGTCTGTGCTGTGGTGTTTGTCCGAGAATCATCCAGTGATTGTTAACAGCAAGCAGTACAGTGTCACTGACTTGATTTAGATCCTACCAGCTCTTTCTCC
The DNA here is from genome assembly GCF_004785775.1 of Grammomys surdaster. Taxonomy (NCBI): domain Eukaryota; kingdom Metazoa; phylum Chordata; class Mammalia; order Rodentia; family Muridae; genus Grammomys; species Grammomys surdaster. Next base: position 260,240 of record NW_021604656.1, read on the forward strand.
AGCATGGCTTCTCTATTATCAAGGTGAGCCTAGGCAGGAGAAAGGAGGCAAATATGTTAGTAGTGTTTAGAAAACTCTTCTGCCCCTGAAAACCACCTCTGTGGGGTAATTAAAACATCAGCAAAGACTTATAAAAACTCAGTTTTCCCTCTCGGCTCTAGGCTCCTGGAATAATGACGCTGAGACTCAAAGTAAATACAGACGTCTTGGCCATAAGCTTTGTTGGTTCCCCAATTAGATTATAACTTAATATCCCATTTATTATTCTAACCTGTTTTCTACCACGTGGCTGGTTACCTCTGCTCAGCTCCCATCTTCTGTCCTCCCTGTTCCCTGGGCTCCTTCCCCTTGCTTGGCTTTCCCAGAATCCAGTCTCTCTACTGGATATGCCACCTTCTATTCCCTGCCTGAGCTTATAGGCCAATCTGCTTTATTTGACAGGTGAAGCTTCCAAACAGACACAAGAGATTCCTTCTACAAAGGCTTGACAGAACACATTTGAAGACTGTCTGGGGAGATCATTAGAGGACAGGTCACATGACTTACTGAATTTTGAGGCTTAGCAATGTCACGTTCAGGCAGATATCTTTGAAAACCTTCTTGACTTTTTCCTATACTCATATAGCATCTCCAGTATCACATCCTCACACAGCATTCAAAGTCAGGAAGGAGACAGAAGATGGTTCGGCAGTGAGGTCCTTGCTGTCAAGCCTGATGACCTGAGTTAATCCTGGGACCCACATGGTAGGTGAGAACTGACTCCTGCCAATTGTCCTTTGACATTCACCTCCCACCAGATTAAAAAAAAACAACATAAAATCAGAATAAAATAAAGTCCAGAGGACTGTACCAGTCAAAGGATTCTTTTTGATGTTTTTATTAGCATGCACTAATTACACATAATAATGTGTTTATTACAGCATTTTCATACTTGTATATAGTATATTTCAATCCTAGTCTTCCTCATGAAGCTTTCTTGTCCACCTTCCATTCCTTCCCAACTAGTCCCTAGGGCATTGTTACTCTTACAGCAGGGACTGAAGCATCATTCTGAAAGAATGGATACCCCACTGACCAAGCCTGAGGGAAACACAAAGAGCCTGTGCTATCCTGTGCTATCCTGCCTGTGCATGTGACAGACTTAGATCACTGTATTCGTGGAAGACCACAAGCCCTTATTCAGTGAAGTGCGTTGGGGCTTCAATGGTTCTCGTGAGTTTCTTAAGGATTTATCTTTAATTATGTATAGATATATGTCTGTGTGTATGTGCATGTGAGTGCAAGTGCCTGCCAAGGTCAGAGGTATCTATCTATCTATCTATCTATCTATCTATCTATCTATCTATCATCCATCTATCCATCTGTTTGTATGTGTTTCTAATGTTGGGAACCCAACTCGTGCCCTCTAGAAAATCATTCCCCTCATTCATTCATTCATTCATTCATTCATTCATCATTCATCCATTTATTATCCCTTGGTTTATTCTTGTGATGCTAGGCATGGAGCCCAGGGCTCTGCGCATGCTCGACAAGGACTCCACCACTGAGCAGCACTGCAGCAGCTTATTCCTCATTTTCAGTAAGTATCCATGGCTGATTTTGTAATTTCTGTTTTCAAAGAGAAGAGTTATATCTATGTTATCATTTTGTTTTAAACAAGGTCTTGCTATGTCACCCAATTGAGCCTCAATCTCTTAGCAATTTTCCTGTCTTCCCCTCTTCAGGATTGCAGCTAAGTACCACCGTGCCCAGCCACAGCCCGCGCGCACACACACACACACACATTTTTTTTTTTAATTTATTATATGTAAGTACACTGTAGCTGTCTTCAGACACCCATAGGAAGGCATCAGATCTCATTACAGATGGATGGTTGTGAGCCACCATGTGGTTGCTGGGATTTGAACCCATGACCTCCAGAAGAACAGTCAGTGCTCTTAACCACTGAGCCATCTCACCAGCCCCCTACACACATTTTTAATGAAACTCCTTATAGTTTTAAGACAGAGTCCCATGTGTCCCAGGCTGGCCTTGAGCTCACTATGTAGCCAAAAATGATCTCGAAGTTCTGATCCCCTCCTCTATGTTCCACGTGCTAGGAATACAGGATTGTACCAGCACACCCAGTTTGCAAGGTGCTGGAGGTTGAACCCAGGGCCTCATGCGTACTAGGCAAGCACTCCATCAGCCCACGAGGAACATAATCTGTGCTGCAGCTAGAGGGACGCCGAGGTGCCATGGCCTTTGACAAATGCTAAAGAGAGAGGAACTGGAGTCTGAAGGTACCACTGACAGACTCTTCAGTAGTGAAGAAGAGCTAAGTCTGAATATAAGGGCAGATGGGACTTCTGACCAAGGCTGATAGGGGAAAAGTAACTGGGACACCAAGGGTGTGTGTGTGCGCTTGTAAGAGTGATGTGCCAGGATTCTTCTCTGAGACAAGCCTCTTGGTGAATCTGATGGACTATGAGGAAGGAGTAAGTCAAAACAGGTTTCTTGTCCACAGTAATGGCTCTCGTGACATTTTTCATTTTATGCACGTTCTGTACTTTGGCCATATCTACCCTCTCTCCTCCTTTTGCAGCCACTCGGCTTCATCATGAGCCTACATTCCAATGGTATTTATCATCTTAAGTCACCCCTCTCTCCCCTCCCCAGCCCTGATCTGATTAAGCTTCTGCTCTCTTAATATTTCACTATAGGCATGAACTCAGCACAGTCTGTGGTATTTGTCTGTGTGTTCCAGTCATGAAGACCTCACATGGTCAATTCCTGCGCACCCACGCCATATCCATGAAGGGAAATAACTCAGACATGAATATTTAAAGCCAGGAAATTCAGTGTGGTGTCTGTACCCTGGTGTCTAATTTGTTTGCTAATCAGATAAAAATCTCATAATTATGTTTGTATATTCATAAGCAGTTCTCGAGAAATAACTGGGTTACTATTATGTGTATACACATTCTGGGGCGATGGCTCTTGCTGAGCCCACTTAATGGTGTTCTTGCCGAAGGCAGATCAAGGGAATCAGATGGCAACGGGAGATGGGTGACTTAGCAGGATTCTCTCCAAGTCTGGTTTATGCAGGCCCAGTATGGACCCAAGGAGGCCTACTTGAAAGGAGGGTTAGGAAGGACTTCTAAAGCTCAGAGCAATATTTTTCACAGTCCTGGGGATGGACCCCAGAGCCCTGCACATGCTAAGCAAACACTCTAGCTACGCACATCGCCCTGAGTCTCAGTGGGAGCCTTTTATAAACACAGTGGATAGTCTAAATCACTCCTTAAACTCAAGTCTGTTTCCACTGCTTCTGTCTTACTCCCCAAACGCCGGATGAAGATAGTTAGTTGCTCCTGACAAGAATGGGGGAAAGAGCTGGGCGGTGGTGGCACACACCTTTAATCCCAGCTCTTGGGAGGCAGAGGCAGGAGGATTTCTGAGTTCGAGGCTAGCCTGGTCTACAGAGTGAGTTCCAGGACAGCCAGGGCTACACAGAGAAACCCTGTCTCGAAAAACCAAAAAAAAAAAAGAATGGGGGGAAAGAGCAAAGCACCCACAAGCCCTGTGGCTTCTGATCAGAAATCTGAACAGTTTATGCTGACATCCAGTGACCTTCTGGCTGCATCAAAACAGAGTCCCTGTTACTGCAAGAACGAATGGTCTTTAGGTGTCTACCTTGGAAGACCAAAACTGAGACTCCCTGGTAACTTGTATCTGCACCTACAAGCAAGTGGAATTTGAATTAGTCTCTTCTACTCCAAACCTGCTGCCAGTGACGCTCCTCCATTGCTGGTTCCAGTTTCACCAGCTACTACTTGTGGAGCTGAACCTCCTATGGCCTTGGTGGCAGGATGAGAGGTAAGGATCCTAGAGAGGGAGGCTGCTCGTGCCATCCCTAAAGCCCATTCCCTGAGATCATGCAGGGCAGGCTAGGATTAGCCAAAGTCTGGTGTGAACTTATTTGTCCTCACTCTTGCTCCCACCTTAGTTGAGAGGGCAGGACTGGGGGCAGATGGCAGCAGTGTGTAGCTGGGGGTGGGGTAGGGGTTCAAGGTGGTCCCTTTGAAGACTGGCTTCTTTGGGGTGGTCAGCAGAGACCTTAAGAAGTGGGACTCCACTGTCCAGCTCTCTGGGCACACTCGAAGGAGCTCCTTGTAGCTTTCCACACACAAGTTCACACCAGGCATACGTCCTGCGGAGTGGGATGGGGTGAGCTGTCTCTTTAAGGATCACAGTGCTCCAGAGGACTGACTCCTTTGCTTTGAGTACCTGGCTTCCCACAGCACACGGGAGCGTGATGAGCAAGTTTCTGAGCTGGGCCGTACTCTTTCTTACAAGGTATGCTTCTGCTTCAGTTCATGTCTAGTGCCCTCTCTCCTGCCTACCATCCCATTCTGGAGGTTTTGCTTATGTCAGGCCTCTGCACACAAAGTATAAACTGCTCATGACTCCTTTCAGCTCCTTCCAGTTGTCTATGCCTTTCCTCCTTCCAAAAGTGTCGTGAACCATCACGGAACAGCGCCTCGGTCCCGTCAACTTCCCTGGCTAAGCCCACTTGACCAACACACCAGATAGGCTAAGCCGTCGGGAGAAGGCCTCCAGCTATTTCCGTCTTACTCAGTGCTGAGATGTGAAGGCTCTGTTCCCTAGGGGTCTCTCACCTCGCCCATCTGGACCCCTCTGGCCACTGAACATTAAGTCACATTCCTCCCCCCACTGCCTCTTTCCTACAATGTTCAAAATACCTCCCACCTATTCCTTCATTTTGTTTTTTAAATAAGATCTTAAGTAGCCAGGCTGGCCTCAAACTCATACAAAGTGGAGGATGACTTTGCACTGATTCTCCTGCCTCCCCCTCCCAAGAACATGCCCCCACACCTGGTTTCTAGTGAGCTGGGATGAAGCCCAGGGCCTTGTGCACATTAGACACTCACTCTATCAACTGAGCAATGTTCCCAGCCCTGCTTCAGTTTCCTTCTTTGGATCAGAAGGCAATCTGGAGATTAGTCCAGATAGAAAGACAGGAAACAGCTAAGCAGCCGTGGGAAAGGACGAGCCCCATACCCTCACCACCTGTGTCTGGCTAAGAGTTTTGACACAGCTCACTGGAGATGCACCCACACAGAAACTACACACCAAAAGAACACTCCCTCACTGAAAATATCACAGGATTAAGCCACTTGGTGAACCGTGCTCAAGATCAAAACAGGCCTGGATCTTCCTGTGACCTTGAATAGCAAGATTACTTTGATTTTAAAAAGTTTTTTTTGGTTTGAAAGGTTTATATTAACCAATTCTTCCCCTCAGATACAAGCCTGTCTGTGAATCACCTTATAATTTTACCTATAGGAAAAAAAAATTGTGTTGAGCTTAGCCTGTATTAAGAGGCCTTCCTGCTCTTGCAGAAGATTAGGGTCCCATTCCAAGAGCCCACATTCCATGGCTCACAACTGAGTCTTCTAGATTCTACAGGCACTGGTACAACCAAAAGACACAGAAATAATTCTGAAATAAACCTTTTTCTTAAAACCCCACATCTTACAAGGAAATAAGACCAACAACACTTTTTAAAAGTTTCCCCCAGCCTTTGGTAAATGGAGAACATTTTAACATTGGAACACCGGATGTTAAATCACATTTCCAATGGTTGACTCCTCATGCCTGCCCTTGACTTCGCTCAAGAGCATTAGTCATCAATAAACCTGAAGCTTTGCTTGAAGCTCTGACTCTCTGAAGTGCTGTGGTTTGCATGTAGAGGCAGGAGGCAGGAGGATAACCTTTAAGAGTAAGGTTGCTCCTTCCACTGAGATCAGGGGACCGTACACGGGTGGTCAGGCTTAGAACTTAACCACAAATAACTTAAGCCACAGAGCTAGCTTGCTGGCCCTTGAAGTTCTACACCGAAAGTCACGATCCCTCCATGTCTCTACAGAGTCCACTGAAGCTCTGAGAGGGGACTGGTCAAGTTGGGCACCCAGGCAACGTAGAGTCCCATCACCCCTGCAGAAGATAGGCTGCCTTTGCCTGGAGGGCAGCTGAAGGCTTCCAGAATCAGGCTGGACTGACATTCCATAGTGTCTGTTGAATAAGCTGCGACATGGCAGGTGCATAGAGGGAAAACACACTTTAACGGTTGATGCAGGGATACAAAAGTGAGTATTCATGAATGTGACAGAGCTGAGGGCTTTTAGTCCAACCCCACCAGGGAAAGGCAGGTGCAGCTCCCTTACTGGAGATGAACAGGTCCTTAGAGGAATACACAAGAGATGGAGGAGGCTCCGGCAGTTTGTTTTTTCCTGTTGGATGAATCTCTAGACTCTGTATTGATGGCAGTTAAGTTCAGCAAACCTACCTTGAGGTCACCATGGGGAAGCACAGAGGAAAACCTCTCCTCCGTTCGCTGTTTTCAAAAGAACTCCAAACAACCAGCGCGCCAAAGTGGCATGATCTGGGATCCTATATGCTGGTTTCCTTCACCGCCTCTAATTTTTAATAATTTCCTAAAACCTTTTTGCAATGTTTTTTTTTTTACTTATTTTTACTTTATGTATAGGAATACTTTGCCCGCCTTGTACCACATGTGTGCCTGGTGCCCACACCAGGAAGTTTTGTAAGCCATCTTGAGGATGCTGACGAAAGAACACAGGTCCTCAGCAAGAGCCGCCAGGCAGCGCTCTTAATGACCTGAGCCATCTTTCCGGCCTTTCCCACTCTTTAATTTTTAAAACACTGCTCTTGAGAGTTATTTATCTAGATCCCTAAGCTTTTAGGTGTGCCGGTATACGCTGACCCACAAGACTGCATGGCAGGGAGCTGAAACTTCCTTTCTGTAAAAACTTCTGGACCTTCACAGCGCCTGCGTATCTTTAACACTCGAGCTCTCCTCGTGCAACATTGAAACCTGCCCTCAATTTTCTTCCAGAACTCCAGGATATGGGCGGTGGAAGTACACATCCGGAACACTAGAGCCCAGGCTCCCCATAGCCGCCTATTTCGATTAGAGGCAGAACAGCCCTTTACTTTCCTCATCCCTTTCAGAGGCTCTGGGTGGATACAGTAGCTTTTAGGGAGGACTCCAGGGTAAAGGCGCAATGAGGGAACGTTTTTCTGGATTGGGAGGACCGGATTGGAGATGACCTGTTGGAGCCAGGAAACATGTAAGGCTTACCTGGGGCAGGAAAATTCTCCAGGGGAGGGTGAGGGGCATGGAGGGTGGTTGGAGAAGTGGGGGCAGTGGGCGGGGCAGAGCCTTGGTGAGACCAAGCTCTTTTGGCTGCGGAGGGGAGGGGCTGGTGGGCTGGTGGGCGGAACAGAACAGGGCAGGAGTGGATGAGAAAGGACGCGTGGGATGGGATGGGGGGCCATGGATCCGAACAAGTTTTGGGTTGCTTGTGAGCAAGACAGGCTGCCGGTGGGCGGGGCACAGGTGGGCGGGGCACAGGTGGGCGGGGCACAGGTGGGCGGGGCGGGGCCCGGGTGGTAGAATGGGTCTCCGGCAGGCAAGGCTGGATGAAATAGAGGGTGGGAGAGGTTGATGGCGTGGCTCTGCTTTTGGAGCGCAGCACCCAGCTGTCATCGCTGCAGCCGCAGCTTCTGGAGTGGCCACTGTGCTCCCTCTTCCCTCCGGCTCACGGTGAACTTCTCCAGCGGAAGGCAGGGCTGAGAGGCACCGAGTACCGAGCTAGGCTCCGTGTCCCCTTCCAGCTGACAGGTGGCCGTACAGCCCAGGGCTCGTCTCTCCACTGTGTCCTCCTCACGCCGGGCTCTGGGGCGATGGTGGACGTGCTGGGCGGGCGGCGCCTGGTGACCCGCGAGGGCACGGTGGTGGAGGCCGAGACGGCGCTGCAGAACAAGGTGGTAGGTCTGTACTTTGCGGCGGGCCGGTGCGCACCCAGCCGCGACTTCACGCCGCTGCTCTGCGACTTCTATACGGAGCTGGTGAGCGAGGCGCGGCGGCCCGCACCCTTCGAGGTGGTTTTCGTGTCGGCGGACGGCAGCGCAGAGGAGATGTTGGACTTCATGCGCGAGCTGCACGGTTCCTGGCTGGCATTGCCCTTCCACGACCCCTACCGGCAGTGAGTGGGGACTCGGGGGTCACCCGCACCGGACTGGAGCTCTGGTTCCCCTGGGGACTGCTTTCCTGCACCGTGCTGCTGTTTCAGATGCGGGTCCTTAACTTTCTATCCCGCCATTTTTTGTTTTTGTTTGTGTTTTCTTTTGTTTGTTTGTGTGTGTGTGTGTGTGTGTGTGTGGTTTTTTTTTTTTTTTGGTTCACGTCTCAATGCGGGTCAATTCCACTGAATCTTGGTTTCAGCATCTACGGGGCTCTGGCCTGCCAGCATTTTCTGCTTTTTAGGATAAGGGTTTCAGGGATCCGCATGTCTCAGGTGTCCCTGGGTCTGGTCCTGATGCTGGCTGGCATCCCTTAGCTAGGCTCTTTGATCAGGGAGATAAAGGAAGGGTGGGAAGCCACCCACCGGAAGTGGGAGCTAGGAATTCCCGCCTTGTCCACAGAGCTGCGTTGGGGGATACCCTGGGAGAAGTGGGGAGGACCTCGTAGCAGATGGAGCCAGGTACTAGCCATCTCTGTGATTTCATTTTTATCTTCAGTGATGGAGTTCCCTAACTATAACGTTTCATTAGCATGGATGCTTTCACAGTACATATGTAGAGGAACCAGGGGTAGGCAGATGTTAGAACAGGCAGGGCTTGAGAGTTTCAGGAGAAGAACCTAGAAAGAGCGAGAGGTGGGTATGGAAGGGTCCAGATGGAGTTCTCATTGCACCCTCCCCCCCCCCCCCCAGCCCTGCCCGCTTCTACAACAGATGTCAGTTTCTGGGTATCCTCTGACTCTGAGTCCTGGGTTTATCATCCAGTTGCGATGCTACCTGTGAATCCTTTTTGGAAAACGAAGCAAAGCTAACTTTGAGATATCCCATAGATTCAAAATAACTAGAAGCACCCTTATTCTCTCTGTGTGTATATATGTCTGTATGTGCATGTGCACGTGTACAAGTGTGCACTTATGGGTGCATGTCAGTAGAGATCAGAGGACAACCTCTGCTGTTATTTCTCAGATGTCACCCACCTTGCTTTTTGAGACAGGGCCTCACACTGTCCTGTAATTCACTAAGCTAGCTAGGCTACGGGGCCAGTAAGCATAGGGCATCAGTCTCTGCCTCCTCAGCCCTGGGATTATGAGTGCTCTTTATGTAGTTTTCAGGACTGAATTTATGCCCTCATGCCTGCAAAGCTCTTTACTGACTGAGCCACCTCCCTGAACTCATTCTCTTTGGTGATTCCTGGGGAGGTGGAGAACCCCTGGGAAGGTGGAGAACCCCGGGAGGCTGCTTAGCCTTGGGGCAGGTATGAGGCCTCACGCATACTAATACAGTGAAAATCCCATTGATAGTAAGTCTAAGTGACAGCCGATCGTCTTTGCGTAAGGACTCCCTTGAGAACTGCTTCAAGGGCTGTGCTTTAAAATATGACTTGACTCAGTGGGATACTCAGTTAAGTGTAGCTTTAAAGGACACACTTGTTTTGCAGTTGAGATGGTGATGGTGGCGCTAATTAGGCAGAGAACTCAGATCCCTCTGGAGACGAGGGCTCTGGGTTGCCCACGAGGATGGTAGGAAAGAAGCTGTATGGCTAAGTAAAAAGATTCACAGAGAACGGGGCTGACCTAGTCTGTGAAAGGGCTCTGTATTTATTACTTTTCTTATTGCTGTGACAAAATATTTGTTTCAAAGCAACGCAAGAGAGAATGGGGGGCTGGCTCAGCGAGTAATTGTGCAAGTATGAAGACTAAGTTCAAATCCCCAGCACTTAAACAAAAACAGACAAGGCTGCAGGTATCCCTAGCAAGGGGGGGCGGAGTCAGCCAGAAGGGGCGGAGTCAGCCAGATCCTGGGCTGCTCACTGGCCAGCCAGCCAGTCTAACTGAAACAGCCAGCTATAGTTTCCATGAGAGAACCTGTCTTAAGAGAATAACTACGACATCTGTTGCATCTCTCTGGCCTCCGAACGAACGCACAAAATTAAAGAAACTTAGGGTGGGGAGGGCTTATTTTGGTTACAGTTTGAAGGCTGATCCTTAGGGCAGAAGCATGAGGAGGTGAGTCTCTTTGTGTCTGCAGCCTGGAGCCAGAGACGAAGGAATGCTGGTGCTGAAATTTCTCCGCCTCTTTTTTCAGTCCAGGACCCCAGCCCCTGCAATGGAGCCTCACACAGTTAATGGGCTTCTTTTGACCTCGGTTAACCCAGCCTAGACATCTCCCCACAGACTTGTCCAGAGGTTTGTCTCCTAGATGATTGTAGACCCTGCCCAACTGACAATCAACAGTAACCGTGTCAGGCTCGTAGCAGTGTCGGCCGTGAGAGATCAGCATGCTGGTCTAATGCTCTGATTTCCAGATGTGGCACTGAGGAGGCGGACAGTCCAGTTCTCCTGGAGTCTGCCTTTGTGCCCTGACTGATGTCTTCTCCCAAGGGTGATTAGCAACCGACCCCAAATGTGCATTGACTACCTTGAGAAGGGTGTTCCTTTGGGGACCGTGTAGGTCTTTCTTCCTTCCTTCCCCTCTATTCTATTCCAGAGCTTTTTTGCTCCAGGTATCAGCCAATGATCTTCTGAGCACGGGATGGCCCAGCTGGGCCTTTGAGCACAGGATGGCCCAGCTGGGCCTTTGAGCACAGGATGGCCTGTTCTTCATTTCCACAGGGAGTTTCCTATTGCAAACTTAGCTATCCATCTTTGTCTCTTCCCAGTACTTACTTCCCAGTAAGGACCCCTAAAGTTGCTTTGTGTGAACCAGGAAGTAGACTATTCTGAGGGGGTTGCTGGAGCTGTGCCCTAAATTCTGCTGTTTCAGCTCAAATTTGTAGAATTAAACCATGGGCCAAAGAAAGACAGCCACCATTAGGGAGAAGTGAAAACTGTACAGACCCACTCAGGGGGTGCTCCGGAAGTTGCTGTCTGCTGTAGTAGGTAAGGCAGGACAGGAAAGGCCCCTACCAGGAAGTGAACCAGGAAGGGACCATTGTATATGTAGCTTTCCCTGGGAGGCCTCCACTACCTACTACTGTCCCTCAGTTCCTGAAGAGCAACTGAGGAAGGAAGAGGAGGAAATTTTCTTCTACCAAGAAAATCACTTGTGGCTCCATTAGACTGCTATGGGATGGCTGAAGGGAATGTCCAGAGGCCCCACCTTGTCCTCAGAATTATGCAGGTGCATTCCAGTGTAGCCCTGGCCCCCGACCCAGCAACAGATACTGTGTCCCATAGCCCATAGAGGCAGTTGTTTATTGCCTATGTCTCTGAAACAAGGTTCCGGTGCCTGGCTGGTGCTGTCCCCTCTGCCCAGGTGTTCCAATGCAGTGGCCTTGAAGAGGGCCTGCCTTAGCCTGAGGATGACTACAGGAAGAGGTGTCAGTGCTCTCTGTAGGCGTTGTCTCAGATTGAGAGTTCCCTCTTATCCCCTTCTCTGTAGCTGAGTTCATCTGTCTAGAAGTAGATTCTCCTGCCTCAGCCTCCTGAGCACTAACTTATAGACATGTGTTACCATACATGGCGGATCCAGGTCTCCAAGCAGCTGCAGCTGTTCATGCTACAGGCTGCCACTCCCATGAGAACCCTTGAAGAGCTTACAGTGACCTCACTGCAATGCTGCTTCTCATAGTCTGGGATATGGGCAGAGTCCATGGTGCCTAGCAGGCATTTTCCCCTCCCCATGCCAGCCCAGCCTCTAATCTGCCTTCTGGGACGTTGCTGGGTGTTGGGGACACCTCTCTTTTTAGCTGACATGTTTAGAGTGGTAGAAAAGTAGACCAGTCTGGACTTCATTTCTTGGGTAGACAGTGGCTTAGGGCTCTCTGATTCAGATTTCTAGTTCTCCCTGGTGTCCACTTCACAGGCTCCTGACACCAAAGCAGCTCCTTTCTGGCACTGCCTTGTTCCAAGTCCTTTCTAGAGGATGTCTTATGTTCTCCCTGTGTTGCTCAAGCTGGTCTCATATGTACTAGCTAAAGTAACCCCTCTGCCTCAGCCTCTTGAGAGGCTGGAACTACAGGCAACTTTGAATAATTGTATTCTTAGTTCCATAAAAGTTTGATCATATCTTCAGCTTGATATTTATATAGTATAGTTGTCCCTTGGTATCTGAAGGGAATTAGCTCCTGGATTCCCTGTGATTGCTGAAACCAATGGACCTTCACATCCCTATATAAAATGGCAGCGTTTGTACACAACCTACAAACAGCCCCTTTCGTTTCAGACCTGCAGCAGTGCTAACCCTTTGCCCTTCTGCCCTCAGTGAACTGAAGAAGAGGTATGACATCAATGTCATCCCCAGACTCGTGGTCATCAAGCAGAATGGAGCTGTCATCACCAACAAAGGGCGGAAGCAGATCCGGGAGCGTGGGCTGGCTTGCTTTCAGAACTGGGTGGAAGCAGCTGATATTTTCCAAAACTTCTTGGGGTGACTCTGGAGGGACCAGGGCAGGTGCTGGAAGTGCAGGGTAACCTGCCTTCAAAGAGGGCTTGACTGGTTCTCTTCTCTGTTGGGGGATGTCGTAGCAGAGGCGCCAACCTGTGGCAGAGAGCAGAAACTGCTCAGGAAAGAACTACGCCCACCCTCTGTGGGTCCTAGAGCTCCTTCGGAGTGACCGCTTATTTCTTATAACCTATCTCCACCAGTGCCTAGGCTCCAGGACACGTCGGCCGTGAGTTCTCCAAGACCTATGAAAGATGCTCTTTCCTTCAGGCTTTGGTAAATTGACCTATGAGGTGATGCATTTTCTGATGACCTGTCCCATTTTAGTGATGCTTTGGTAAACGTTTATTACTTGAGTTTGTAGACTGTGTAATTTAATAAACCAACACTCACATTTCCAGCAGCTCTGATGTCCTTCTTCTCCTTTCAAACCAATTACCAACAGAGGGGCACGCCAGTAAATACCGTGCTTACTCTGTTCTTTTATCTGAGGGGGTTTGCTACCTTTTTGGAAGATTTTCCTTTTCTTTCTTTCTTTCTTTCTTTCTTTCTTTCTTTCTTTCTTTTTTTTTCTTTTTCTTTTTCTTTCTTTCTTTCTTTCTTTTTTTTTTTTTTTTTCTTTTTTTTTTTTTTTTGAGACAGGGTTTCTCTGTGTAGTTCTGGCTGTCCTAGAACTCACTCTGTAGACCAGGCTGGCCTCGAACTCAGAAATCCGCCTGTCTCTGCCTCCCAAGTGCTGGAATTAAAGGCATGCGCCAGCACTGCCTGGTGAAATTTTAAAAAATTATTTATTTATTTTATGCATGTGAGTACACTGTAGCTGTCTTCAGACACACCAGAAGAGGACTTCGGATCCCATTACAGATGATTTTGAGCCACCATGTGTTTGCTGGGAATTGAACTCAGAACCTCTGGAAGAACAGTCAGTGCTCTTAACCTCTGAGCCATCTCTCCAGCCTGGAAGATTTTTCTAACCTTTGTCTTTTCTCACGCTTTTCTTTCTTCCTTCCTTTTTCTTTCCTCTTTCTCCTTTTTTCCCTTCTTCTTCCTTTTTCTTCTTTGAATACTATTTTTCTTTTCCTCCCATTACCTTCTTCCCCCTCCTTTCTCCCTCCTTCCCTCTTTTCTTTGGAATTGGGGATTGAGTCCACAGCCTTGGCCCTGTGAGGGCAGCACGTTATCTGCCCCCTGTGCATGTGTGTGTTCTATAAGTGTACACGTGTGTGGGGGAGACATAGATATGCACATGTGGCCGTGTGTGCAGTGGCCAGGGGTTGATATCCAGTGTCTTCTTTGACACTTCTTTGATGATTCTTTGCCTTTTTACATTTTTATGATTTTTTTCTTTTTAATTATTTGTGTCTGTGTGTATCTGTGTCTGTGTGTGTCTGTGTGTGTCTGTGTGTGTCTGTGTGTGTCTGTGTGTGTTCAGGTGCTTGTAGAGGCTAAAAGGACTAAAAGAACATCGGGTCCTATGGAGCTAGAGGCAACTATGAACTGACAGATGTGTGTGATCGGAACTGAACTCTTGTCTTCTGAAAGAGCACCAAGTACTCTTAACCATTGAGCTATCTCTCCAGCCTCCTCAGCTTCTTATGTTTGGATAATATTGAAGATTAAATCCATGGCCTTGTGCATGCCAGACAACCACACTACTACTGAGCTATACTGAGCTAAATCCTTTCTTACTTTGTTTTAGTTTTTGAGAGGCCCCTCACTTAGAGCTCATTGATTCAGCTAGGGTGGCCTGCCAGTAAGCTCCACGTATCTCCTTGACTCTACCTCCCAGTGCTGGAGCTACAGATAATATATCATTCCTGGCTTTTACATGGTCCCAGGAGTCTGAACTTAAGTCCTCATACTTGTGTGACAGACACAATACTGTCGGCGTCACCACTCCCAGCCCTTTACCAACTAGCCCCTTTTATTTTCAACAGTATTACAACAACATAGAAATGAATTAGTATTTAAAGGCTATAAAGTCATCCTGTGCATACTGACATGTCACTTCAGTGACTGTATATTTTTAACAGTGGCCCCATAAGATTATAATGGAACTAAACAATTCCTGTGCCCTGGTTAATTCTATATTTGCACAGTTCTAAAATGACACGATACTTTCCAATGTGTGTCTGTGGTTAATACTGGCAGCAGGGCAGGATCTAGAAGCACGCAGAAGACAAACCTCTGGGCACATCTGTGTGGCAGTTCCTCAGTTAGGTTAATTGAAAGTGTGAAGACCCTGAATGTGGGTGTCACTGTTCCGTGGGCTGGGGTCTGCCTTAGTCACTGTTCTGCTCTTCTATTGCTGTGAAGATACATGATGGCCAAAGCAACCCTTATGAAAGAAGTCATTTAATTGGAGGCTGGCTTCAGAGGTTTAGTCCATTGTCATCATGGCAGGTAGCATGCTGGCATGCAGGCAGGTGCTGGAGCAGTAGCTGAGAGATCTGTAGGCAGAGAGAGAGACCCTGGGTTATCGATAGGCTTTTGAATCCTGAGAACCCACCCTCAGTGACACTTTTCCTCCAATGCCACACCTCCAAATCCATTTAATTCTTTAATATAGTGTCACTCCCTGGTGACTAAGCATCCACATATGTGAGCCTATGGGGGCTATGATGAATAGTTTTATGTCAACTTGACATAAGATAAAGTCGTTTGAGATGAAGGAACCTCGATTTAGAAAATACCTTGATAAAGTCAGGCTGTAGACAAACCTGTAGGACATTTTCTTAATTAATGACTGATGGGGAGGGCCCAGCCCACTGTGCATGGTGCTATCCCTTAGACTAGTGGTTCTGCCTTCTATAAGAAAGCAAGCTGAGCCAGCCATGAGGAGCAGGCTACTAGGCAGCACCCTTCCATGGCCTCTGCATCTGCCCCTGCCTCCAGGTTCCTGCTCTGTTTCTGTTCCTGTCCTGATTTCCTTCAATGATGGACTACGGTGTGGAAGTGTTCACCAAATAAACCTTTTCCTCCCCAACTGGCTTTTTGGTCATTGTGTTTCATCACAGCAATAGTGACCCAAACTAAGATAGGGGCCTTTCTTATTCAGACCACCACAGAATCTCAGACTGAATGAAAAGGGAAACAGTGAAAGCTGGAGAGTCAGTTCACTGGGTAAGAAGTTCCCTGTGCAGGTTTAAGGATCTGAGTTCAGAGCCCCAGGACTCACATAAAGCTGGGTGTGACAGTGAGCATCTTTAGTCCTGGTATTCCTGTAGTGAGATGGATGGCAGAGACGGGAGTTCCTAAAAGCTTGCAGGTCAATTAATGTAGGGTACGCAGCAGCTAAACAAGTCCTTTGTCCAGGTAGAAGGTGAGGACCGATACCCAAGGTTGTCCTCTGACTTCACGCACTCATGTGAATGTGCACAGGTACAAACAGACGTACACACGAAGCTTAAAACAGAAAGAAAGTGGACTGAGCACCAGCAGTCTCTTTGCCAACAGTAAGAGAAGGAATGTTGCCTACAGTTCAAGCATCCACCCTCTTGCCATGGGCACTGGCTGGCCTCGGGACTGTGATTCTCATGCATCTGTAATGCCATTCTTATATAATCTTATACAAGCATAGAAACCTCATGACCCACCATAAGCCTGGCTTTCATTTTTGGATCTTGCCAGCCTACTGGGTCTTTCAGCTGGAAATTAGAAGTGAGGCACAAAAATATTGTCATGAGGCTATCTCTTGGTTTTGGAAGGAAATGGCATTCCTGTGTGATCTATTTTGAGATAAATACGGTGATCAGGTGTGGGGAAAATTTAGAGACCGCCACAGCGGTGGGGCCCGGAGGGGCTTCCACACTGTGGTGGGTCCCACATTCGGGAGGAACCCTATAGTTCCAGCGGCCTAGAGGCTTTGGCGGCGGCAGGCCCCAATAACACGAGGAAGTCCTTGGTTCCAAAAAAGTTTATTGTCATGGCGGATAATAGATGGATCTAGGCATACCCCCCAAAACTCAGAGCAGTCCTGAGCTATATAGGGAGGGAGAAAGGGAGAGGATTGGGGGAGGACCTAGGGGAGGCATGCTTAATTTGCTCTGCCCTCTGGCCTTCATTAGTATGTAAATCCCTAGGGCCTGAGGCCTATAGCCTGGCCTATGTGACTGAACAATGTAATTCTATGGAGACCGTGACTGCTTTTCAGGATCCTGGATTCTGGGGGGCGCCAAACTCCTGCCGGTTCTCACGCAGAATCCCACACAGAGTCTGCAGAGTCTCGGGGTTCTAGGCACCTGCTCAACCATGACCCAGGATACCCTTATGCAGTCCCACAATCAGGGCAGCTCCACCTAACAGTCTTTAGTTGATCCAGGGGTGCGAGGATTGTCATGCTGTGCTCCCAACAGTTTTGAACACGTGTTCTTGAAAGGTAAGCATTCCTTGTGAGTGGATTTTCAAGATGTTCCTTTACATGTGAGCCATACCCTAGATTTCTTCTAAAGGGTGGAGAGGACTCAGTGGAAGAGGTGCTTCCCATGCCAGCATGGGGAGCTGAGTTCAATCCTAGCACCCATATAAACAGCAGGGTATGGTGGCACAAGCTTATAATCCCAGCACTGGGGAAGGGTCTGCCTCCACCACCTCCACTACTGTCACTGCTGTTGCTCCAAGACACCGCACTGGCTGCACGGAAGCCTGGCTAGCCAGTGAGGGGAGGGTTCAGGGGAGCTTCTGGTGGCAAAGGTTTCCAGAGAGAGCTTTCTTCTCTGGCAGTGTTATGGCTCTTATGACACATGCTCTCAGACAGTGGAATAATTCTCACACAGCTTTATTCCTTCTGAATAGAAACTTATATACAGTTTTGAGGTGGGTTGGGAGTTTGACACTACATGATTCCTATTGGCTTGGTCTGAGATGTTAGGGATGCCTCATCTACATGTGGAAGGGCTTATTTGAGGCATTATCTCTATGTGACTGATGACCACAAATCTCTCTTTGGGGGACTGTGGCTATATGTCAGGGGCCTGGTGCCAGAAGCAAGTGAAGTTCCTACTGTCCCTTCTCGGTCTCTGGGGCTTCTAGCCTTAGCTCAACCTTGGTAGGCTTCCTCTTACAGTCCACCACCCTGCAGGGAAGTTGAGACAGATGAATCCCTGGTGCTCACTGGCTCTGTGGTAGCCTACCTGGTGAGTTCCAGGCCAATGAGAGACACTCTTAAAAAGAAAAAGATTGAACTAGCTTTAGCTCAGTGGGTCCTTCAGCAATGTATAATAAATTCAAAACAGTAATGTGGACAGCTCCTGGGGAATGTTTGAGATTAACACAGAGACACAGACAGACAGACAGACAGACAGACACTTACACATGAATGTGCACACAAAGAAGGTTCTAGGGCAGAGAAGGTGACCTCCTCCCACAGGAATGGCTTGGCCTGGGAGAGCGATGGATCATTTATCACACCGATGTGCTCGGGATAGCTTTTAGCGAAGAGCCCTAGCCTAGCACGGGCTGGGTTCCATTTCAAGTGTTTCCAAGAAGTAGGATTTTAGTTTGATGAGACACATTCCTTAATATGACCATGTCTCTGACAGCTAGTTTTCTGAATGTCGGCTTTCTTGTAGAGAACTATCCCATCTGTATCATGAGTTCTATTGCAAAAGCCATAGGCACTGCCTATGAAAAGGCAATTCCGTCTCATGACAGTCATCCCTCTCTTTTCCCTGAACATTAATTTCCACCTTTATCACCCTGCTCCCCTCAGTGTGTCCCAGACCAACAGCATCGTGTGCGCATGTGCAGCAGGGGGGCAAGCTGAGACAAACAGACCCTCATCTAGGCAGAGCCTGCTGGTGAGTCTTGAACCATCTAACGTGAGCAAGTGTCTCACATTTAATGACAAGCCAGGCTGCTCTGGTCACTGCAGTCCTGGGGTGGGTTGGGCTTCTTCCCCTTTGCCAGGGATTTCTTTCTTCAGATTACATCCAAACCACTACAAGGACCTGGAAGCTATGTTCTCAGGAAATTCTTCACAGATTAAAGAGTGTCTTAACACTCAGCAGTCTCTATTATTGTTTGTTTGTTTGTTTTAACAAGATCTCAATCATTCGATTTTCCCAATGATGACTCAGGAGCCAGATGCTGTGGTAAAAGCCTGCTAACTCAGAGAAGCAAAGAAAGCACCCAGTTGATCTTCATCCTTAGCCAACGTCTTGCAAGGAATGCTCTCTGTCAAACCATCTCACAAAGCCTCCTTTAAACTGAATGTCCCTCCCTTCTACTTCCTGCATGTCTCTCTATCCATCCTTCTGACTTCTGCTTACTCTCTATGCTTTTTTTTTAATACACCTATGTTTACTTCCTGACAACTGGTTGCTTAATCCGCATCTTGACCTATGGTTGACTTTATTTAATCCTGTTTACAATATTCAAGCAGAAAGCTCTTGGATTAAAGGTGTGTGCTAAGGCTGAGCCACACCACAACTAGAGACAGGTTTTTCTAGTAAATAACACAATCTCAGGGTTAACAGAATGATCAAATAGTTGGCAAACCTTTATTGCCTATATGACTTTAGGAAAAAGAGGCCTTGTGCCTCTGGCAAGCTTCAGGGACTTCCTGAGTCTTCAGTTGTTGACTTCCTGAATCTTAACAAGCCTCCATTGAGAATTTCCTGGATTGTCACCAGTCTTCCCTCAGAGCTTCCAAGTCTGTAGAATTTATTGCATCTGAACAAACTTCCCCACAGAATGGAAATGTTTAACTTGTAGGAAATTGCTATACAACAATCACACTGTGATGGCTACTCCCCCATCTCATACTGTATTGCATGTATACTTCACATAACATACCTTCATATATGCCTGCCCCAACACTGCATACACACAGACAACACAGACACACGTTTCTGGTGAGAGGAAGAAGGTGGAAGACACAGGCTTGCCAGTCAGGAGGAAGGTGGCTCTTCTGGGCTGCAGACACTTGTGTTGACTTTCATAGCACAGAGACATGCCAAGTAGGTGCCCACCACTCACTCAACACCTTCATCCTTCCAACATGATGTTCTATGTTAATTTTAGTTGAATGGCTATCAGTGTTAAACTATCTTCCATTTGCTAATCAGTAAACTTAATTGGCTAAGAATTTGTGGGACTGTAGAAATCCTGGGGTGTTTGGCCACACCCCCAGAACCCAAAGACCAGGAAATTCTCAATGGAGGCAGTTGGTCACGTAAGGCACAGGTAGAGGGCGTGAAACAGGTCTCTGCCTCAAGATTTACATATTCCTAAAGGCCCTAGCCCCTCCTTTTCCCCCCACTCCCCAATATAAGCAAGCCCCTCCTGGTATTTTGTGGGAGAGCACCACCATTCAGATACAACCATCAACATGATCAACAAAATCTCCATGTCTTCAATTCCACGTGTCTCCTGGGACTCTGGACTCTCTTTGTGTAAGTGGGAAACTCGCTCAGGGAAAGCCTTCCCTGCCCCTACGCTCCCTGCGCTCCCCTACAGCGGGCAGTCCCTGCACCTTTGCGGGCTGCCCCAGGGACACAGCTGCGCCGCCGGGCATGCTGGGTCCCTGCTCTCTTCGTCCCAGCCGTCCACGGGGCTCCCTCTCTCCACCGCAACCCTGGTTCCCGGGACATAGTCAGCCGGGCAGCCGCGCAAGCGCCCACGCCCCAAGCAAGCTTTGAACCACAAGAATTTATTATTATTTATTAATTATTATTATTCATATGAGAACCAGAGTCAGATCACCAGAATGCTTGTGAAAATCCTGGTCCTTTCCTTCAATCCCAGTGCTGAGAAGGTAAAGACAGGAGAAAACCCAGAGCTCACTGGCTAGCCAGCCAAGCTAAACTGAGAGACCTTGTCTCAAAAAAATAAGATGGATAATGGTTGAGGAAGACACATGAGGTCACGTGCACACACTCACCCACCCCCATGAATACATACACACAGATCCTTTAATATTCTAAGTATAAATTCTAGGGATTAAGGCTTCATGACTTGTAAGCAAGCATTTACAGTGAATGCATAGGCCATGCCTTTTGTCTTCCTCACAAGTCTTCCATTTCCTTATTAAGTTTTGATGCCACTGTAAGTGATATACCCCCAATCATTTTTTATGTATGTGTACATGTGTACCTCCATGAGCTTGTATGTACCCTGTGTGTGCAGTGCCTGCCGAGCTCTGAAGAGGATGTCAGATCTTCTGGAACAAGCATTACAGGCAATTGAGGGTGAGCTGCTTGTTGCTGGGAACCAAACCTGAGTCCTCTGCAAGAGCAGTAAGTGCTCTTAGCTGCTGAGCTGTCTCTCCACTCTAGTCAACCTCTTTATATCTACCTGTGTTTTGACTTTCTCTTTGATTCATCAGAGCGAAACCTCTTGCAGATCAAAAATTGCATCTGCAATTGCATCTGCCTGGTTCATGTAACTCGTGCATGTTAGAAACTCTAACACTGCTGATGTACTGAATTCCTTTCCAGGTCTGGACAGCCTGTCAGTCTACGAGCACTGAGATCCACGTTACTAAGTCCTGTGTTGTAGCTCTGATGCCCATCTTTATTAGTACATCAAAGTCCGTGGATGTGTGCATCCCGGACTTCTGTTGGAAAATAGATAATTTGATACAAGAATTACAACAGGGCCTAGGGTGATAGCTCAGTCTGTAAAGTGTGTTTTATAAGCATCAGGCCCTGAGTTTGATCTCTCAGAACCAATTAAAAATACAAAAAAGAGCTGGACATGCCAATCTATGCTTTTAATCTCAACACCCGGGATGCCAAGGTGGCAGACCCCAATGCTTAATGACCAGCCACCTTAGCGTAAGTGAGAAACTCTATCTTAAAAATAGCAAAGTGAATCATACTTGAAAAAGAACAGCTGAAGTTGTTCTCTAGTCTCCAAATCAGAATCCACTCGCATGTGCTTCGGCACACGTGTGAACACACATACACACACAAGAGTATAAACAGGGACCTGTGTTTATCTTTCTGAATGGTGGATCAACTGTGTCCAGCTACTTATGGGGTAATCCTTCTCTCACTAATACAGTCTGACACTCACACAGTGAGACACTAATCTCCCACCAAAATAGTGAGGACACTGAGCTGTGACCCACACAGCAGCTTTCCACCACCATAAGAGTCCAGAGACTTCTGGTCAGGGTGTGGCTGGGCATTTCTTCCAGTTTGGGCTATCTGGATGGTGTCTGCTAGATGGTTCCATGTGTCTATAGCCAGTGGGCAGGCAGGCACGTGGGCATCTTGGTCCTTCTGCATCTTGTTTTCTGGCAGGCTTGATTGGGCTAATTTTCATGGTGGCTTCAGAATCCCAGGCAGATGGAACTCTGCTCTTGCCTCTTCTGTGCCACTTTGGCTCGCATTCCATAGGTGATCTGACCAGTGTGTGTTAGAAGTGGAGCGTGGGTGGACAGATGATTTACCTGTCCCCTTTTCTCGGCTTGATTTTGGGCTGATCACTTTTTATTATGGGTGGAGAACCAGGGGAGAGAAAGGAAAGCAAGCTAAAAAGGGAATGACTTATTGTTGTGTGTGTATGTGTGCATGTGTGTGAGTGTGTGTGTATGTACAGGCACATATTGTATATGTGCATACACATGTATATGTATGCACATGTGTATGTGTATATTTGTGTGTCTGTGTTGTGTGTGCATGTGTGTGTGTACTTGTGATGCTGGAAGTGGATGTCAGATGTCTTCCTTGGTTGCTCTCCACTTTATTTACTGAGGCAGGGTCTTCCGATTTGACTCAGAGCTCACCAGTTAGGGTAATCTAGCTAGCCACCTTATATAGGGCTCCTTTGTCTTTCCCTTCCTAGTGCTGGGATCACAGCTGGCTGACATGTCTACCCAACTTTCATGTGGGTTAGGAGGACCTGAACTCTGATCTTCATCCTTGTACAAATGTTGTATCCACCGAGCCAGATGTCGTGACCTGATCTTTTAAAATGACTTTTTGAGAAAGGGTCTTATGTATCCTAGGCTAGTGCCAGCCTTGCTGAACATCCAAGGGTGACTTTGACCCTCTGATTCTTCCACCTCCACTTATCAAATACTGGGGTTACAGGCATGTGCCTCTGTTATACAGGGCTGAGATCAAAACTGGCACTTTGTGTATAGGTTGGGCAAACATTCTCCGTACCAGGCCATGTCCCCAGCCCAGCATACAAACTCTCCAGTGCCTCTGTCTCACTCTGGAGCTTCAACACTTGAATTTAGGGACACACAGATACTGTCTCCCTGCAGTCCTGATGTAGTCCGTAGCAGTTATAAATACCTCAAACAGTGCCTGGCTCACAGTGTCCCTCAGGAGATGATAACCGCCTTTGGTATTAACAGTGGCAATGTTCCTTTGGCTCTGGGGACCTTCAGGCCCATGTTAGCCTTCTAGGAAGAGCTTGTAGCTGCCAGGATTCCTGTGAATGCTGGGCTGTCCCTCCCTGGCCTTTAAAGAAGCTGAGCCTGCACAGTTGTCTGTGGCCATGGAGATGCCTGGCAACTGCTCTCTGCTCCGACATCCAGAACCCCCAGAAGACTCCATGGCAGAGATGACACTAGCTTTTGTACCCTAGGGTGCTTTCCTTTCCCAAGTGACCTGTCTGCCAATCAGAGTCCATTCTACAGGGAAGCCAGTGTTTTCTTCAGCGTGGCTGTTCTTTTTTTTTTTTGCTTTTTTTTTTTTGGTGTAGGAGATCGTGAGATAAATGAATGGAAAGATTAGAATTGCTATCAATGGTGAAATTGGATCATTTCTAATGAATACCTTGTTTTTGAAGAGGGTACCAGCAGTGACTGACTGCCTGAATGCCTGGCATATCATTGTCTTGGAACAACTACCAAAGTGCCAGAGAAGACCTCTTCCATTCCCCTTGTTGGGTTTTGGGGTAGAAGCTAAGAAAACTGAAAGAAAGCTTTATTTTCTGAGCACTCAGTGAGGTGACAGGCTTCGGATCTGAACTGTGTCCTCGAAGGAAGATTGAACATTTTTGTTAATGTATATGAGTACATTGTAGCTGTCTTCAGATATACCAGAAGAGGGCATCAGATCCCATTACAGATGGTTGTGAGCCACCATGTGGTTGCTGGGAATTGAACTCAGGACCTCTGGAAGAACAGCCAGTGTTCTTAATCACTGAGCCATCTCTTCAGCCCCTGGACAATAGTTTTAAAGGATGGGGTCACGAAGTGGGGGCACCTGGTTTCAAGGTCCTTAATTCATTCTCCTAGACAGTGGGTCTGGAGCTCACAGTGATAAGGGGACAAAGGAGTGAGTTAGCTGCATGTAGTTATTTAGGGCATAATAGGCAATTGGTTACATATTTTTATAACTTCATGTACCTTGGTTTAGATAACAGTGACTTCTATATTCTTTATGGATTAACAGACGATTAAGAAAGCATTTGGATATCCGGGCAGTGGTGGCACACGCCTTTAATTCCAGCACTTGGGAGGCAGAGACAGGCTATTTCTGAGTTTGAGGCCAGCCTGGTTTACAGAGTGAGTTCCAGGACAGCCAGAGCTACACAGAGAAACCCTGTCTTGAAAAACAAAACAAAACAAAAACAAGAAAGAGAGAAAGAGAGAAAGAAAGAAAGAAAGAAAGAAAGAAAGAAAGAAAGAAAGAAAGGAAGGAAGGAAGGAAGGAAGGAAGGAAGGAAGGATTTGGAGAAGTAGAGTAGGAGTTCATTCCTCGGCCTGGGAACAGGAACTTGTTTGACCCTGCTAGCAAGATGGAGGAGTTGTCCTTGAGATGGCAGGACTCAGACAATTGTCTCCTTACAAGTTGTCCCTGACATGTCTAGACTCAGACAAGTGTTTATACAACAGACGCTGTTCAGCTATAGAAAAGTCCCCAGCTCCCCTAGGGCCTGGGACCTTGGATTTAGTTTCTCTGTATGATTAAATAGAATCTGAAAACAAAACAGTAGTACTTAGAATAAGTTTCTTTTGCTTGTTTGCCATGCCCTGTAGATTCTATTGGTAAATTTCTATGTGCTGTTTGAGCTCACTGAGAACTTGGCTCTTGAAGCAGGATTGGCTCCTGACCCTATTTCAGACCTAAGCATGTTTGTCTCAAAGTAACCTCTGAGGTCCCTTGTTTAGGGATGGCCTTCCTCCTCTACCCCCAACTCCATGACAGGAGGAAGAATGGCAAAAGAGCCCAACAGTGAGAACACTGTGCCCTTGAGAACAGCTGGAAAGTGACTCATTGTTGTTTATCGGGATAGAGAAGGGCCCGAGGTGGGAAGGGGAAGCCGGAAGCTCAGCTCTGGGAAGCTCAGGCCTGGAGAGGACTCTCCCTGGGAGCTGACTGCCTCAACCTCCCACTTGAGTCCTGCAGGATGTCATACGCACCTGTTTGATAACACTATCTCTATTTATCCTTTTCCCTAGAAGCCTCACCTGAGGGGGCTCTCTGTTCTGCCTGAGACTCTGTAGGGAACTCCAGCTGGCTGCCAAAGCAGCTTCCTCAATCTGTTTCTGCTGAATGTTTTAAGTGCCGGATTTGACACTTCCTTCCTTCCTTCCTTTCTTGCTTTCTTTCTTTAGTTCGTCTTTCCTATCCATCACTTGCTACTTATTCTTTTACATTGCCTTCGTATATACACAAACTTACTCATTCAAAATTGAAAGCCTAGCTATCATAGATTATTCTGTGAACCTTAGGGAACATCCCCTTATCCACACATTCTATCTTTAGATCTGAGCAGGAACAAGGAGATTTGAAACCGCATGTTAACCTGCCCTGAGATGGACTCCCTTTCTGGGCCCTGCTCAGCATCACTGAGTGGGATGACTCAATGGAGACATCAGTTAACACAGGAACTCCCACTTGGAAGGATCAGATGATGGGTGCTACTGATGTGGTGCTGGCTCAGGGTGGAGGCTAGACTTCCTGGTGTTGGGGTTTGCTGATGATGTTACCACTGCTGGTCGTTCAGTGATTTCCTGTGAGTTGAAACATTCCATAGGGAGGTTTGTTGAGACTCAGGAAATACAATGCAGAAGCCCCAGGAAATCCCTAAAACTGACTAGATAAAAAAAAATTCCTCTAACCCTAAGGTATATAAATAGTAAGGACTGCAGTGGAGACTTGGAGCAACAGAACCACCTGGAAGAGACTTTCTGATCTGTCAGTTGCCTGGAGGCTTTGCAGAGAGGCCCAGTTCTGCAGCTTTCATGAGTCATCACTCAATCCTGTTGACCTAAGTTTGATCCCAGAACCCAAATGGTAGAGGGAGAGAATGGCCTTCTACAAGTGTTCTTTCGGTGACTCAGCCTCCTTTAAGTCATCTGTGTTCCTGCAAGTAACTACAAATAACTCACTGGCTCACCACCATGTTTGACTTTAGTGGTATTGATACCTTAGTCTATTATCTGTTTCCTTTTTACAATGAGTAGACGTTTGTGTCTCATCTCCTTATGGAAAGTATAACAGGGTACTACTGTGGATCAATCTGTGACCCTTCTCAGTCTTGGAGCATGTATCTCCAATGTGGATCTAGTAGGGCTATAACTGCACTGTAAAATGTTTTACTACACAGTATAAAATAGTCATTTAATATTCTCTGGAATCTCGAAAAACCAAAAAAAAAAAAAAAAAAAGAATGGCTATTCTAAACTGTAAAAGCTTGTTGACATGCATAGCTTTCAGTCTAGTAAATTTTGGCGTGTGATCGTTTTTATTTGCAAGTTTATTAAATAATAACTTTAAAAAAAAGTTGCGTGTATGTAGTCTTTGTCTATGAGAATGTATGCCACATGTGTTTAGGTGTCCCTAGAGGCCAGAAAGAGGTGTTGGTTTTCTGGAGCTAAAGTTATGGGCCATTGTGAGCCACCAGATGCAGATGCTGGGATCTGAACTCTAGTCCTCTTGAAGGGTAGCAGGCACTCTTAATAATGAGCCCTCTGTCTAGCCCCAGAGATGGTCACTTTTAATCTTCTCTGTCTTAGGGTTTCTCTTGCTGCAATGAAGCACCATAACCAAAAAGCAAGTTGAGAAGAAAGAGTTTATTTAGCTTACACTTTCATATTGCTATTCACTACTGAAGGAGATCGGAACAGGAACTCACAGAGGGCAGGAACCTGGAGGCAGGAGCTGATGCAGAGGCCATAGAGGGATGTTACTTACTGGCTTGCTCCTCATGGCTTGCTCTGCCTGCTTTCTTATAGAACCCAGGACCACCAGCCCAGGGATGGCCCCACCCACAATGGGCTAAGCCCCTCCCTATTGATTACTAATTGGGAAAACATCTCTTAGCTGGATCTTATGGAGGCATTTTCTCAATTGAGGCTCTTTCCTCTTTGAAGACTCTAACTTGTGTCAAGTTGACATACAAAATCAGCCAGTACATTTCTTCTGTTACTTTTGTGAGTGATTTCCAAGCTTCTACTCAGTGGGCTTATATTATTATTGTTTGATCAATATTAGACATTGTGAGCTAGATCTCCATAGTGACAGATTTTTTTAATCTTGTGCTTTCATACTTTTGATCATACATTCAAATACAGTTAAATCAACACTCTATACAAGATTAGGGAAGTGATATGAGCATTGTTTCTTGAGGTCCCATAGAGTAAATGCATATATAATGTGGACATTTCTGCTTTGCAGAACTGGTTTTTACTGGAGTTTCTGTTCCCCTTGTTGTTTTTCACTTGTATAATTTTCAAACTACATTTTGTTATATTGTCTCAAAATGTTTGATTTCAATTATTTGCTTCTTTTACTTTCTCTCTTTCCCCATAACTTCACTTCTGGAAACATCTATAAACTCATCATATCAGGACTGTTTGATCTCTATGCCTGTGGTATCTTTTTCTTGCTCTGGCTTCCCCTCAACTCTCCCAGGTTAAAGTCAGTATTTCTTTGCTCTCGTATTTTCTCACCTTTGTCCAAGATCATCTCCAGTAGCTACTTAGGGAGGATACAGGAAAGATCAATTATGTGAAGTATGCTTAGAGATACGAAAAGATCTTTAATGCTGTGTACCCTGGACAAATGTGTTGCTGAGCCTAGAACCCCAAGTTGAAAAGAAGTTTTCTTCAGAATTTTCTAGAGATTAGAATCTTCTCAGGGATTCAAGGCAAACAGCATCTTCACTGATCCCAAGAGGCAAAGTTTAAGTCTAGTGTGGTTCTTTGCACATTCCCATCCTAAAGCTACTCAGCAGCTCACTTGACCGGGCCAGGACCTGCTATGTCAGAACAGTCATTCTGTGTTTATTACAAGTTTGCCCGGAGGTCTTCTGGGCACCATACTATACAAATAGTATTTGCCTTTATTTTGTTGCTTAGTGGCTGAGGAGATGCTCAGTCAATAAGCTGTGTGCCACCCAAGCATAAGGACCTAAGTTTGATCCCCAGAACCCATGTAAAAAGCTGGGCATGAGTGCACACATTGGGGGATGTAAAGACAGATAGATCCCCTGACCTTGCTGGCCAGTCAGTCTGGCCTGTTTAGTGAATCCCAGGCTAGTTAAAATCCCTGTCTCAAAAAGAAAACAGTAGACAGTGCAGGAGGCATGATACGTGAAGTTGTTGGACTCCACACAAGCACACGTGTACACACACACACACACACACACACACACGGGGGGGGGGGTACACAGGAGTCAACCTCACTTCCACTGTCATTTTCCTGGTGCCTTTTTTTTTCTGTTAATATTTTTGTTAGAAGCCCATGAACCACCTCATGACTATACTCCTTTCTAAACTGGAAAGACCCCTGGGGGTCAGTATCCATCAAAGCAGGAGTCACTAAGGGAGACACCCAAATACCTTGACTGGGAAGGGGTGGGGGCTTCTAGAGGAAACACAGCTGTGTATGACCAGAGCCACAGTGTGCGTGTGCGTGTGTGTGTGTGTGTGTGTGTGTGTAAGAGAGAAAGTCAGAGAAACAGACAGAGATCACAGTCACACACACACACACACACACACACACACACACAGAGAGAGAGAGAGAGAGAGAGAGAGAGAGAGAGAGAGAGAGAGAGAGAGAGAGAGAATGCACAATATGCAGCCCAGACTGGCTGACTGGCCTGGAACTTACTGTGTAGACCAGGCTAGCTTCAAACTCAGAGATCCTCTTGCCTCTGCTTTCCAAGTGCTGAGATTAAAGGTGTGAGCCTTCAGAGCCAGTCACCAGGGCCACATCTGTAACTGGAGAGAAGTGGAAGGTAGGTACAGGCCTCCCCAGCCTTACTTAGTGCCAACCCCTCTTCCCAAGACTGTTTTCTAAACTTCCCCTGTTTACCTCTGGTCCCTTACTGCACTACAGTGACCCCAGAGCAGATGGGGGAAGGGGGTACAAAGCAGCTGAACAAACAAATTCCCCTCTGAACCCCCTTCCCTTCTTGCCCGTGCTCTTTCAGTCTGGGATGTCACAGACTATGGTATCTAAGGCCATCATAAGAGACTGGTTCTCTAAGGTGACAACTCCTATCCACACCTGGTGGCCATCCTCCGCCCACCTAGGAAAGACCAGCGAGCATATGGAGAGAGTGAGGAGGGAGCTCCTCCCACTGACAGGTCCAAAAACCTTAGGAACAAAAAAATTTTCTCTGGGAAGCGAACTGGTTCCTCAGAGGAAGCCACTGACAATGGGCTGTTGATCAGTGACAACCTTGACTTAGAAAAGATAAGTCTGGAGCCGAGGACACCTGGCTACAGGAGGTAACAAGGCCAGAATGGAGCTGGTTTCTGAAATTCTTCGAGGCCTTACTAAATATAGAGAAACTAACATAGTAGCCAATCAAAATTGTACTAACATTACTGCTCTGTCCCTACCAATCATATTAGAGGTTACCTAATCCTTCTGAAAAATTCCCCCCGTCCTGCATAAAAGGGCCTGTGAGACCCTTAAGTCATCTCCGTTTTTTTTTTTTGTTTTTTTTGTTTTGTTTTGTTTTGTTTGTTTGTTTGTTTTTCATGACAGGGTTTCTCTGTGTAGTTCTGGTTGTCCTGGAACTCACTTTGTAGACCAGGCTGGCCTCGAACTCAGAGATCCGCCTGCCTCTGCCTCCCAAGTGCTGGGATTAAAGGCGTGCGCCACCACCGCCCGGCTGTCATCTCCGTTTTGATGAGTGGTTGACTCCCAAATGCTGGGAATTTCTTCAGAATGAAAGATCTTTGCCTTTGAATACTATTTGAATCTGGGCTCTTTCTTCATCGATTCTTGGGCCCTAACACTACAGGCCTCCCTGGGCTGCTCATTTCCATATGCATATCATGTCACACGAATACCATTAGACACAAGTGCATGCACACAGACACACTCGCACACACGCACAAGTAAATAAGGTATTAATAAATTAAAAGAATAAATAAAACAAAACCTTGCCTTTGTCAAGTGGCCATTGGTGACAGGACCTTCTGGTTTGGGCCTGCTTCTCACTGTAGCAGAATTCTAGCTTTAAGGGGTCAGGAGCTGGATTAGGAGTTCTAAGAGTGAAAAAATTTTCACTTGTCATAGTGGCTAAGTCAGAGCACATCCCTAGAAATTCAAACTCAAGGTGTCTGGTTTTCACTTGAGGAAGGAATTCCTTACCCTGCTGCCGGTGTCTCTAGCCTGAGGAAGTAGACAGTGTGTCACCTCAAGGAGACTGGGGGCTGGTCAGTGAGTAAAGTGAACAAACAGATTAATAAAAGGGTTGTTTTTAAATGCAGTGTAACTGACATAGTCCGAAAAAGACTGACTGAGGCAAGGCTGGAAGCTCTGAGCTCCCCTAGCTCAGCCGAGGACACTGGGAGATCAGCCCTGTCACTTACAGTCAGGCCCCCTGAGCCAATGCCAATTCATCTCAACACCTGCTCACTCCCTGACTTTGGACAAAGTTTGGCTCTCTGAAAGCCACTGTGACAGGCTTCTGAGAGCATTCTGAACAGTGAGCAGGGAGAACTGGAATGCAGGGCAGCCTAACCCTGTGCAACCTCTTTCCAGTCAGCCCAATGACGTCACAAGAAGGGAATAAGCTCACAGAGCATAAGGCTCAGGTGCTTAAGGCATTCTGGAACTAAAGCCCTGAAATTCTAGATCAAAGTGGTCTGTCTGTCCAGGCATCTTTCCAGGACCAGCAGAAGACTGTGCAGCTGTGTCCCCAGTGCCTGTATCTGCTGCTTTGGTAGTTTAGTTCCAGGCTGGAGGACTGACAGGGCCTGGGGAAGCATTTCATGACCAAGTTCTAGTGCAAGAGGGAAAAAAAAAACTCATGCTTTTGTTTTTGTGATTCTATGAAAAGGACAAACAGTTGTGTGGGCACAGGCTCCAAATAAATGTCCCCTGGAGCAGCAGGGACATAGGTGTCCCTATTTCTTCCTCTCCTGTCCTTCAGCTAGACAAGGAGAATGTGCCAGGATATTCTCACCTCCTTGACAGATGCAAGACAAAGAACCAGGTCTTGTGTTGAGCTTTACATGAGTCTCTAGACACCTTGAGGGAACAGGGCCTTGGGGATGACAATCTTGGGAGCCAAAAGGTTTTCCCTTGCCACTAGTAAGGGAATTTAGAACCTCCTTCTCCTCCCTTTCTCCTTCCCTCCCTCTCCTCTCTTCCCCTCCTTTCTCCCCTCTTCTCTCCCCTCTGTTTTCCTTTCCTCCTCTCCCCTCTCCCATCCCCCTCCCTTCTGCTTTTATTCCTGCTTCCTGTTTTTCCCTCTCCCCTGTTCTTTGACAACCTCTTGTGCCCCAGGATGGCCTCAAATTCAACTTGCTATATAGCTGAGGATGACCATGAATTTCTGATCCTTCTGCCTTCAGTTCCTGAGTGCTATTGTTACAGGTATGTGCTACCACCTCTGTTTATAAGGTGCTAAGGATGGAACTCAGGGTTTTGTGCAAGCTAGCTGAGCACTTTACCAATTGAACCACACCTTTCAGCCCCCTCTTACTTATTTAAAACAACACCCTCAGACTGTCAAACAGATAACCAGTCTTCTGTCTCTTGAGTTGGTAGAATTCAGGATAGGACTCCAGCATCCCGTGAGTTGGTTCCCTAGGAGGAGACTGCATTCACATGTCAGCAAGTTTTGAGGGTTCTTAGAGAACACTCTACCAGCAGGGGGCCCATCACTCCAAGTGAAGAAAAGAATCCCCCAGGAGAAAAAAAAAATTGAAAAATGCCTGAAATGCAATAAAGCCAAGAGGTCCCATAACTGCCTCGTCTCCCCATGCATATGACATGTGTTGAGGAGTCCTATGAGCTGACAGGTCTTCCCAGATTTTTCTAATGGCTACATAGTACTCCACCTTGAGAGCCTCAGTTTACTCTCAGATGGTTAAGCATCAGTTCCCATGTTTTTGAACTTCAGATGCAAAATTCTTATAACATTCCGGTTGATAGACATTTTACCTTTATCTTGTAATTTCCTTTGTGTCTATTCCCAGAAGTGGAATTAGTAGGCCATAAGATTTTAAAAATATTTATTTTCTTCATGAATTTATTTATTTATTCACTTTATATCCCAATTGCAGCCCCCTCCCTCCTCTCCTTCTGGTACCACCCTTACAAACCCCTTCTCCCATTACTCTCTCCCCTTCTCAGAGAAGGGAAGGCCCCACCATGGGTACCATCCTACCCTGGCACATCAAGTCGAAGGAGGACTAAGTGCATCCTCTCCCACTGAAGATGAACTGGGCAGTCCAGCTAGGGGAAGGGGATCCAACCACAGACAACAGAGTCAGAGACAGCCCCCTCTCCGATTGTTAGGGGAATCACATGAAGACCGAGCTGCACGCCTGCTATGAATGTGTAGGGGTGCTCAGTCCAGCCCCTGCATGCTCTTTGGTTGGTGGTTCAGTCTCTGTGAGCCTCCACGGTTCACAGACTATGTAGGTCTTCTTGTGGTGTCCTTGACTGTTCTGGCTCCCTCAATCCTTCCCTCGACTCTCCCACAAGACTCCCTAAGCCCTGCCAAATGTTTGGCTGTGGGTCTCTGCATCTGTTTCCATCAGCTATTGGATGAAGTCCCTCAGGAGACAATTACACTAGGTTCCTGTCTGTAGGCGTAGCAGAGTATCATTAATAATGTCAAATAAATGTCCCTCAGCTGAAGAATGTATAAAAAAAATGTGATACATTTACACAATGGAATACTATTCAGCTACTAATAAAGACATCATGAAATTTGCAGGCAAATGAATGGAATTAGAAAATAGCATCCTGAGTGAAGTAACCCAGACTCAGAAAGACACGCATGTTATGTACTCACGTATAAGTGGACATTAGCCATAAAGTACAGGACACCCATGCTACAATCCACAGACCCCAAGAAACTAAGTAACAAAGAGGGCCCAAGGGGACATGCTTGAATCTCATTCAGAAGGGGAAACAAAATAGACATCGGAGGTGGATGGAGGAGGGAGCTGGGTGAGAGAGGAGGTGGGGAGGGGAACAGGGTAATTATTATTTTTTATGTTTAAGGATTAACATTTTGTGTGTGTGGCATATGTCCATGAGTGCATGCTTGTGTCAAGATCAGAGGTTTACACTGAGTGTTTATCTTAATCACGTCTCCATTTTATTTGCTTGTTTGTTTATTTTGAGACAGGGTCTCTCTACATTGTCCTGTCTATAATGGAACTCACAGAGATCCACCCACCTCTGCCTCCCAAGTGCTTGGACTAAAGACGTATGTCACCATGCCTGGCATTTATTTATTTAGTGTGCATGTTTGTGTGTGTGAGTGTGTGCACATACGTGTGTGTGTGTGCATGTGTGCATGCATGTTTGCATGTGTCTACCCAAGCCACAAGACTCATGCAGAAGACATAAGACAACTCCAAGGAGTTAGTGTGGTTTCCTGTGATATAACTCAGGTGGACCCACCCTGTAGCAAGCACCAACAGCTGCTGAGCCATCACATTAGGCCACATCTCTCTTTTTTTTTCAGGCATGGTCTCTCGTTGGACCCTGAGTTCAGCATTTTGGCCAGACTGGCTTGCCAGCTCCAGAGATCTGCCTGTCTCCTCCCCTGAGGAGGTGCTTGCCATCTCAGCCAGATTGTCTGTAGTTGCTGGGGATCTGAACACAGGTGCTCAAGCTGGCTTTGCCCACGGAGCCATCTCCCCAGCCCCAGAAGATTTTTAAAAGATATTTATTTTTATTACTTATATATGTGCGTGAGTCTTGTGAATATGTGTGTAAAATGGCAGAGTCAAGAAGAGAGAGTTGGATCCTTCTCACAAGCTGGAGTTACAGGCAGTTGAGAGTCAGGTGATTCGGGTACCTAGAGCTGACTGCAGGTTCTCTGAAAGAGCACTGGGTACTCTTAAGGACTGAGCTATTTCTCTAGTCTCAATGTGTAAAGATTTTTTTTTTTTTTTTTTTTTTTTTGGTTTTTGGAGACAGGGTTTCTCTGTGTAGCCCTGGCTGTCCTGGAACTCACTCTGTAGACCAGGCTGGCCTCGAACTCAGAAATCTGCCTGCCTCTGCCTCCCAAGTGCTGGGATTAAAGGCGTGCGCCACCACTGCCCGGTATGTAGAGATTTTTAAGACTCCATCTTTCCTTTCTCCTTCCCTTCCTTCTTTTCTCCTTCCTCATCCTCGACACCCATGGCTTTCTATGGTGCTAGGGACCAAGCTCAGGGCCTCGAGTCCCGTTCGTATGGAACAAATGCTCTACTGCAAAAACACACCCTAGCTCTCAGATTTTTTTAAAACTTAAAACGTGAGTGCTTAAGTTCTAATTGTCAGACACGTTGCTCTCACTTGTAATTTCACTAGCAGCAGACCGTGTGTGCAGGGGTGACCTTCCTAGGGTGTTCTTTCTCTCATAAAGTCTTGGCATGTTTAGTGCTTTACAACTTAGAGGGAAAGACCATTCTAAATTCAGCACTACAACCCTTGTCTAACTAGCCCAAGGCCCTGAGTTCCATCTCAGAAACTGGAGGGGGACAAAAGCCACCTCACTGAGGCTCACATCTCTAACTCTGTCCTTATTTAATGCCTGTGGCCAAACATTCGCACCTGTTTGCATGTTCCCCTTTCGAAGTTCTAAGTCTTTTGCTCAGCTAGGTTCTTATCTAACTTGTGAGATTTTGAAATGCAGCCATCCTGGGTTCCTGGAAGGGACTGGTCCTACGCTTCTGCCTGGATACTGAATGTAGCGGATACGCAAGGCCTTAGGAGGAAACTACGGGGTCAGTATATTCTCCTACCATGCTGGGGAAATAATTACTCACATGTTCCGTTTGCTCAGTTTTCATGGCCTCAGCTTCATATTTAAGTTTTCAATATGTTCAGTGTTTACTTTGATGTACATCAAAAACAGCTCCAACGTGATTTGTTTTCCAAAAAAGATCGATGTTTTCCCAGCTACACTTGTTGGCTAGTTTAGTTCCTTTGGTTTATGTGTTATATTCAGGGCTGGAAAGATGGCTCAGGTATCAGTCACCCTCTCCCAACCATCTGCGGCAACTCTCCATATGCAGCATGCACCCATGCCCACATAAACAGAAGTAAATAAGATTAAATGAAAACGAGTTACATTCTTATCTCTAGACTGCTGTAGTGGCAGGATCAGAAGACATCTTGAAGACTGTCCTCCCTGTGTCTGTAAACATGATACATTTTTCTTGTGTGCCTGTGTTACACAGCACAGTTGACCCCAGGTCAGGGAGACTATTTGGCAGACTACTCTTGTCACATGGGACTGTCTCTGGCTATACTGACCTTGAGAGAAAGCAAGATGACATCGAAGGGGACAGATGAGAGCCAGTCTGTCCCGACATGGGCCCCGTTGCATCCACTTAGTGCTGCATCCTAGACTGTTCACGGGCCTTTTTAAAATTTTATTTATTCTTATTTCAAGTGTATGAGTATTTTGCATGTGTACCTGTCTGTGTGCCACAATACACTCAGTGCCTGCGGACCCAGGAGAGGGTGTCTGTCTCCTGCATCTGGAGTTACAAGGCTGATGAGTTCATGAGTGTGAGGCCATGTTATGTTCAGAAGACAGCATTGCAAGGCATCCTCCCCATCCTCCAGCTCTATGTCCCTTCTGTCTCCTCTTCCAGGATGTCCCCTGAGCTTTGGCTTGCAGCTTTACATAGATGTCACCTCCAGGGCTGAGCCCTAACTTATATTTTTATAGATTTTTCCCCCTTGCCCCACAGCAACATTTAGTCTAGGGTTAATTATTCCCCAGTACAGAAGCAAGATTTCTGTGGGGAGCCTACCTTCAAATCTAAGATGTGTGAGGTTCCTCACTGGCTGGTGAAGACACATGGTAGTCTTGGCCCTGGGAAAGTGATGGGTAATTTTCTAAATCTCTAGTTGGTCTTGGCTGGAGTCCTCTTGAAGAAGGGGTAGCTATTCAGCTGAGCTGTCAGAAACACCCCTCTACAGAGCTCTGGGATTCTCTTTGTAACTCTTCCCCTATTTGTCTGTCTGTCTGTGAGTCTAGCTGCCTTATCTCCAGGACCACAGTCTTCTCAACTGGAGGAACCCACGGATTCTACATGGTTCTTCCAAGCTTTAGGCCCTGGTGAGTTTGGATAACTGACTGCTTATTACAATCCTTCACTACCTGTGTTCAGGGCAGTGAGTCTATGTATGTGTATATGTGAATACAGACATGCTTCTGTGTGTGTGCATGTGTGTGTGTTTGTGTGTGTGTGTGTACATACAATCTTGGGTACCATTCCTTGGTAACACTATACATCTTTTCTGTTTGTTAGCTTTCTGAAGTATGATCTCTCACTGTCATGGAATTTCCTGAGTAGGCTGGTTGGATAGCCAGTGAGCCTCAGGGGTCTGTCTATCAGCTCCCTCAGTTCTGGGATTTCAGGTGAGTGCTATTGCACCTATCTATTTTAAATGTGTCTTCAAACTCAGTTCTTTCTAAGGCAAGAGTTTTACTGAGCACCACTAACTACTTCTTCTGAGTAGTCATGTCTTGTAAGATAGACAGCGTCACTAGGATGAAATCTGTCTGCTCTAAGGATGGACATTCATGATCTCCAAACCATAAAGCCAACGACAATGCGTATTTCCAAAAAGAAAAATGGTTTATGCACATTTCTATAAATGCATGATCTAATGCACTGGTTCTCAACCTGTGGGCTGAGACCCCTTTGGGGCCAAATGACTTTTTCATATGGGTCGCCTAAGACCATCAGAAAACGCAGATATTTATATTACAACTCATAACAATAGCAGAATTACAGTTATGAAGTAGGAAAGAAAATAATTTTATGGTTAAGCAGTGTCACCACAACATGAGGAAGGGTTATAGCACTGAGAAGTTTGAGAACCACTGGTCTAAAGTTTCTACCTAACTGGGTACACGGTGGGAGTAGATAGGTAGGTGTAGGATCTTCTGGTGCACCTGGGAAGAAAGAATCTGGATGAATAGGCACAAACCCTGAGCTCTGTGAACTTGACAGAATGGGTTGGCTCGTACTGGGCATGGTGCCACATTCTGTAGTCTCAGAACGTGAGAGGCAGAGGCAGGTATATACAGAGTTCCAGACCAGCCTGGGCTACATGGTGAGTTCAAAGCCAGCCTGGATTACACTGTAAGACCCTGTTTTAGTTACTCTTTTTGCTGCTGCAATAAAACATCCTGTCAAAGCAACATAAGGAAGGAAAGGCTTCTTTTGATTCATGGTTTAAGGGCTCATTCATCTTGATGTGGAAAGTGACGGTGGAGGTGGCCGGCTCCATTGCATCTTCAGCCAGGAAGGTGAGAAATTAATGCTGGTGCCCAGCTAGATCCCTCCTTTTTTACAGGCTTCAGGGCCCAAGCACAGGGAATGGTGCTTTTAGGCCTTTTCCCTACCTAATCAAGAGCATCTCTCACAGGAGTGCCTGCAGGCTCGCCTCCTAGGTGACTCCAAATCCTGTCAAGTGAACAATCAACACTAACCACCACAGACACAGTCTTCAAAATGACTTGTCTTATCCAGCTTTGGGTAGACATGCCATTTAGTCGGACCTCAGTTGCTAGGTGGGGATGCTCCCCTGGGCTAGCAGAGGGGCCAAGCAGGACACCCAGGAATAGTCCTGAAATGTGAACGCTGAAATCTGTGCTTCAGTGTGCTTACACCGCCAATCCCTCTCCCACACAAATTCAATCCCCATACATGGACACAGAGCCAGTTCCACTGGCTTCACCCCAAGGTCACCATGTTCCTAAAGTCTAGCTTGGCTCAAATATCTTTACCTACTATGGTCTTTTTTCCCCCCCTGTGTGGCGGACCTGCTGATTTCAGTAGCTGATAGAAATCCAGGATTTATTTTTTCCAGTAGAAAATCCACAGCAGGGTGAGTGTGGCTGAGACTGCCCTTTTTTTTTTTTTTTGCTTGCTCACTGTCAGTACCTTCAAATAAATGACCATAATTAATAATGGAACTTAAAGACATTCATCTTGTTCAACAACCAGTGGAGCAAACAGATACAATTATAGACAGAGAGACAATAATATAAACAGGGCTGCCTCTCGTCCATTCTAATTCTACATATTTACAGCTGTGGGGTGTACGGCAAACGAGCCTATCCAGTAGCAACTGGATGAAATTCCAACTGGGAGATTTATAACTGCTACTGGCAGCAAATCACAGCTGATAGTCCAGGCCGAGTTTAGCCCAGCGTGTGATTCTTACTCAGATCATGCTAAATATAGACTTGGAGCGGCCACACGGAGGAACATCCAGAGAGAGAATGATCTGCCATCTGGATTTGCTATGTCTTTTTCCAACAGAAGTGAATTCTTCCCAGAGTGTGGTTTCCTTCAGATCAAGCAAGAGATCTGCCTCTTGCTGATTCCTGGAGGGGAACTCAGGCTGACGGGAAAATAGAACCTCACTTACGTTTGCATCTCTAGTGCTCTGGGAAAAAATTTCTGCTCTGTTGTACCAAAAAGTCTCCCTGCACCGATACCTGGCAAAATATAGTTCATCACAAGGTTATTACCCATGGTTATTCTTATGAAGAGACTCATTAGTGAAAACTAGAAATGGTGGCACCCGTTTATAGTATAGGCAGGAGGATTGTAAGTTTGAAGCCAATCTGCCTCTACAGCAAAATGTAAACAAAAACACTAATAAGGCCGGGCGGTTGTGGCGCACACCTTTAACCCCAGCACTTGGGAGGCAGAGGCAGGCGGATTTCTGAGTTCGAGGCCAGCCTGGTCTACAGAGTGAGTTCCAGGACAGAGAAACCCTGTCTCGAAAAACCAAAAAAAAAAAAAAAAAACCCACTAATAAGGTTGTGTCTTATGCACTTTCTCTACATGCTCAGCGGCACTGCAAAGAAAGACCTCAGAGCTGTAGAATTTACCAAAACATCAGAGGTTCTATCTGGTGGTTTGAATAAAAAAAAAAAAAAAATGTTCCTCATGGGCTCAGGTACGTGAACACTTGGTCCTCAGTTGGTGTGCTCTTTGAGGAGACTGTGGAACTTTTAGGGGGCGGAGCCTTACTGGAGGAAATACGTCACTGGGAGGGATCGGGCTCTGAGTATGAAAGCAAGACAGTCCAGGTCCTGAAGCCATTCTTTGCCTGACACTATGGACTGTGTTCCTTCAGAAGCACAAACCAAAATAAATCCTCACTTCCCTAAGTTGCTTTTTGTCAGTATATTTCACCATAGCAACAGGAAAGAAACTAATCCATCCCGGATTGAGTATAGTGATTTGCACACCCCTCCAGCCCGTTGATTATCTTCAGGAAGTGTTTTTAAGTTGTTTTTTTTTTTTAAACTTTGTAACAAAGCCCTATTCACAAAAGGGAAGGAAGTTTCAAGCTTCCTTAACAGGAACCGAGGCCCAGGCCCAAGATTTTGGATTCCGTAGCTAGTTAGGAGCAGAGCCTCTCTCATCTGGCTGGCATTGTGGTGTTGCTCGAGTCTAGACTTAAGCCTCTCCTCCTTTAACCTCCTGTTCTCATACTGAGGTGATGTTTGAACTTCTCCCACTTAGGAATGGAAAGATCACTTGGCTGCAAAGGAGTGAAGGGGCAAAATTAGCTGAAGGAGCCAAAGAAGAATCCATGTATGACCTGAAAGAGTACTCCAGGAAATCTAAGGGAGACATAGGCAGAGCTGTGCTTGAGGGACAGTCCGCAGGGTTTGCTGATCATCTGATGCTGAATGGTGAGGGGGGAGGCGGGGAGTGACACCCAAGACTGGGTCAGGTTGTGTAATACTAGGCATGTAGTTAAAACTGTCAAGGAATCTCTGTAGAGATTATGAGCTATCGGAAACAAGCCAAAGCTAGTGGCCTAGGCATTTATTCATATATAAGAAGTCTCGGAGTCGTTATTTCTGGGAGCTTATGCTTGGGTGGGAAAGCCCGTGGTCATGAATCTCAGCAGGGTAGAATCTGATCTGAACCACACTGAGCTTGAGAAATCTGCCATAATTCAGTTTATGTTGTTGAGCGGGCAGAGAAATGCATGGCTCTGGAATGGAAGAAAAAGAGGGTTCTGGGATGGAAACGTAACACAGTTGCTGGCCATACAAAGAATAGATGGCTGCTGTTGTAGTTTCCCTTCTGTTATAAAAACACCCTGGGGCTGGTGAGATGGCTCAGTGGTTAAGAGCACTGACTGCTCCTCCAGAGGTCATGAGTTCAAATCCCAGCAACCACATGGTGGCTCACAACCATCTGTAATGATATCTGATGCCCTCTTGTGGGTGTCTGAAGACAGATACAGAATACTTACATATAATAAATAAATAAAAATTTAACAACAACAAAAAAACACCCTGACCAAAAGCATCTTGGGTGTGTGTGTGGGGCATTATTTGGCTTCCACTTCTGGGTCACAGTCTATTATTGGGGGAAGTCATGGCAAGGATTTAAACAGGCTCTTGGAGCAGAAATCACGGAGGAATAAAAATCAATAAGCTAGTACGAACCATTTCTGAGATACTAGCCTTCAGCCTGTTGCGTGACTTCTGGATTGCTCAATGGCTTGTGATTAGCTAGCTTTCTCATACGTGGCTCTGAGCCTCTTGCCCAGGGATGGCATCGCCTGCAGATGGCCGGATCTTCCTACATAAGTCAACACTCAAGACACTCTCCTACAGACATGTTCCCAGACCAATCTGATCTGGCCAGCTAGTTCCTCAACTGAGGCTCTCCTTTCAGATGACTCTAAGCTGTGTCAATGTTTAAAGCTAACTAGGATAACTGAGAATGTGAAGAGAAGGCTACTTCTCAAAAGGTACCCAGGAAGACATGTAAAAGATATTAAAGGAAGGCTTGGGCAGTCTGAGAAGAACTAGACACACATGGTCAGCGGGTCTGTGTCTGAAGCTGAACGAAGACAAAGTCTGAAGCCTGTTAGACTCTACTGGAGGCGAAGTGATGACATTCAGCATGGGGAACTGAGTTCCAGAGGCAGCACCCTGATGGTGAGTTCCTGCTCTCAGTCTGCTGATACAGTGTCGTGCCTGAGTTTTGGGTATTGAACTATCCTTGGGTTCTTGACAACAACGTAACCGTGTACCTGGATCCAGTTTGCTAGTACAGCTGGCCCACCATATACTGGGACTCGAACCCTTAGTCCAACTCTCTGTTGATCAACAATATTTGAAAAAAAATAAGCTTGTGTGAAACATGCAGCGCCTTCTGCTTGTCCCTACTTCCTAAACCATATAATCTGAAGCCTATTTGCAAAGCAAACACTTGTTTCATATTAGTATTACAAATCAGGAGGATTTTAAAGTCTATACGAAGATGTATATGAAGTATACACAGGTTTCATCTTCGTTGTCTTGAGCACCTATGGATTTTGGTACTCACAGGAAATCTGACATCCCATGAAAATGCAATGAGCGGGTTGATTCTGGGACACTTTTGCACTTGTGTTCATAGGGAAACTGGCCTGGGATTCTTCTCTCTACAGCCTGGGATTCTTCTCTCTATGACGTCTCGGTTTGGTTTTAAGGTAGTGCTGGCCTCATGGAGTTAGGAAGTTCTCTCCCCTTCCCCCTAAGATTCTGGTTGAAATTTCTATTCATTCTTCTTAAAATTAAAAAAAAAAAGGGTATGTGCTCCCTCTCCCTCTCCCTCTCCCTCTCCCTCTCCCTCTCCCTCTCTCGTGCGCGTGCATGTGCAGTGCATACATGTTACAATATATGCACGGAGGTCGGATGACAACTCTTTGGGAGTCAGCTCCCTCCTTCCACCTTGGTTTGAGGCAGAGCTTCTCCTCTCGTTTCTAATGCTGTGCTGTGTACTCCAGACTCACTGGCCTGCAAGCCTCTGGCTAGTTTTCTGTCTTTAGAGTCTCCCATCTCACCCTAGGAATGCTGGGATTGCCAGATTAAGCCCCCGTATCTGGCTTTTTACATAGGCTCTACATACTAAGCTCAAGCTATCAGGTGTTTTTATCGGCTGAACCATCTCCACGGATGCATCAATAGTTGATTGATCGGCTCTAATTGGCCCAGGGGTGGAGGCATGTATTCCTCGATACCTGCCCCAATGTTCTGAGTTCCCAGACAAAAGACACACACAGGCAGCCTTCTATTTTAATATATCTTAAACAACTCAATGATTGGGCCA
This sequence comes from Grammomys surdaster, assembly GCF_004785775.1. Classification (NCBI taxonomy): domain Eukaryota; kingdom Metazoa; phylum Chordata; class Mammalia; order Rodentia; family Muridae; genus Grammomys; species Grammomys surdaster. The sequence goes on from NW_021604656.1 coordinate 302,222, forward strand.
CTCCCAAACTTCCACGTTGCAAATGCCTCCCCTCTGATACGCCTGAGTAATTACATAGTAGACTCTGTATTCCATCTTTGTTACCCTAGACCCAATGGTGGCAGAGGCTTTAAAAAAAAAACCTTTTTTTTGAAAGACTTTATATATTTATTTTATGCATATGACGAGTATACTGTTGCTGTCTTTAGACACACCAGAAGAGGGCATCGGATCCCATTACAGATGGTTGTGAGCCACCATGTGGTTGCTGGGAATTGAACTCAGGACCTTTGGAAGAGCAGTCAGTGCTTTTAGCCACTGAGCCATCTCCAGCCCTCTTCTCTGGCTCTTACATGATTGCTGTGCTCTCTCTTCTGCAGCTCTCAAGCCTGGATCTTTTTCCTTTCCTGGCACGAAGATTCTCCTATCTTCTTCTTCTCTTGGTCCCCTTGCCCTTGAATCCTAAAGTGCTGCCTCTGTCTCCCTGCCCAGCCATTGGCCTCCGGAGACTTTATTTACCAATCAGAACCAACTGGGGGCAGGGCCCCTGAGTGTCTTACATGTGGATTCTCATGCATTTTTGGGAACATATTTGATTAACATAATACAAACATTAAACCAAATCCGAGACGCATGGCACAGATTGCTATTAATTCTTTTTTTTTTCTAAACCGTCTTCAATAACAAAGACATCTGGGTCTAATTTTCTTTTTATTCGGTATTTTCTGAAGCTAACTTAACTTCTCATAAGGCTATACTGATTTTCTATTTCTTCCAGAGTCAATTTCGATAGTTTGTATGTCTCTAGAAGTTTGTCTATCTTATATAGATTCTCTAATTTGCTAGCAGACACTGTTAATGGTGCTGTGTTGTAACACTTTCTTTCTATTTGGTTTGTAGAACATTTTATTTCTGACTTAGTAATTTGAGTATGTATTTTTCTTCACTATTGCTGTGATAAAAATAAAAACAACAACAGCAAAATGACCAAAAGCAACGTAGGGGGATGAAAAGATTTAATTCAAACTATACTTCCAATAGTCTCTCACCAAGAGAAGTCAGGCCAGGAACTTAAGGCAAGCATCTGTATCAGAGAGCATGGAGGAAGGCTGCTTACTGGCTCACTCACCCTGTCTTGTGCTCAGTTAGCATTCTTATATCACCCAAGACCAACTGCCTAGGAATAGCGTTGCCCACAGTGGGCTTGGCCCTCCCACATCAATCAACAAATCAAGACAGTTTGCCACAGATATAAGCTAATCTGATCTGGACAACCCTTCAGCTAGGTTGTCACCTTTCCAGATAACGCTGGCTGTCTCAAGATGACGATGACAACTATATAGTCAGCTCTGGAACTAGTAATCCTCCTGCCTCAGTCTCTGTTGTACTGGGATTTCAGGTTTCTGCCCATTTTTTCAATGCTGGGGCTAGACTCCAAAGTCCCACATACACTAGGTAACTACAGAATGTCCCAGAAAGCGTTTCTCACTGAGTGAACCCGCAGTGACCATAACTTCTGCCCAATCATCAGACAGATTAAATAATGACAGTTTCTAACAAAGGTGGCTCATTAAAATTCCTCGGAGGCAACCAGATGGGGTGAGGGAAATCGCTGACAGTTTTCCTTGTTCTTTAGAGTCCAGATTTTCTTTTGCATATGTACTGCACACCTTGATTGTTGTCTGAGATTTCCTGCCTTTTATGGCGAGGTGAGCTTTAGGAGCCCTTAGTCTACCACCTTTTCCTGTCACCGTCTGGCACAGAGGCACTGAATTTCCTGAGGGTGCTTGGTTCCTGTGTTTTTATACATGCCCTGAACAAACTTCTGGTCACCTAATGGATTTTTGTTTTGTTTTTCTACCCGAATGAATACATGAGTCAATGACAACTGAAAATGGAGAGGAGTGAAAACTGCTTCTATGCACGCTTTTATACACGGAGTCGGCACTCGGCTTCTATGAACGCTTTTATACACGGAGTCGGCACTCGGCTTCTATGCACGCTTTTATACACGGAGTCGGCACGCGGCTTCTATGCACACTTTTATACACGGAGTCGCCAGTCGGCTTCTATGCACGCTTTTATACACGGAGTCGGCATTCGGCTTCTATGCACGCTTTTATACACGGAGTCGGCAGTTGGAGACTAGAACATGTGGAGATTTAAAGGAGAAGTTGAACATGTTCAGAAAATATGGCAAGAAAACCATTGATGAGAAGACTTATTTTTTTTTATTTAACAATCTGTCCAATCTTTATTTTTTGTGTATGTGATTATGTGTGGTTGTGTATGTGAATACATGTGTGGTGTGTGTATACAGGTGTGTATATGATTATGGGTGTGTGTGTGTGCCAGAGGATGATACAGGGTGTCTTCCTCAATCACTCTCTACCTTTTAATTTTTTTAACTACAACAATTTATTATTTTATTTTCTGTGAATGGTACTTTGCCTGAATGTATGTTTGTGTTCCATGTATATGCCATGGCCAAGGAGGGCAGAAGAGGGCATTAGATTCCTGGGATTGGAGCTACAGATGGTTGTAAGCTGCCATGTTGGTGCTAGGAATTGAACCTGGGTCCTCTTGAGGAGCAACTGGTGCTCTTAACTAGTGAACCATCTCTCTAGTTCCTTATTTATTTATTTATTTATTTATTTAGACAAATCTCTTACTGAACCTGGAGCTCACCCATGTGGTTGGTATGGAAGGCCAGTGGGTTGCTGGCTTTTACCTGTCTCCGCTTTCCCAGCTGAGGTATCATGAACATACCTACAAGTTAGCTTTTTGTTTTTTTAACCGTGGTTTTTCAGGGATCCAAACTCAGATCCCTGCTTTCATGCAGCAGACATGTTACAGACTGAGCATGTCCCGGTCCCACACCATATTTACTCTAAGCAGCCGTAGTCTTTGCTGACTGAAAGTGAAGAAGCACTTTCCTTCCCTTCCCATTTCCTTACTAGTTGTACAATAGATGTTTATGGCTAAATAACTCTTTTTTTGTTATATAGTGTACACCATAAATATTCACTAGTTCAATGAGCCTGGGGGTTTCTGTCTCTGCCCCCCCAGAGCTAGGATTACAGGCAGGCTACACATCCGCTCAGCAAACATTTGTATGAGTACTGGGGACTCAAACTCTGGTCCTCAGGATTGCGTGGAAAGCTTTTAATTCCATGAGCCATCTTACAGATGCTTTTTGACAATTTCTTGGTTGTGTTTCTGTTGTCCAGCTTTAAGAGTTCTTCTGGTGTTTCTGATTCCCAGATGGGCTCCAAATGATCCACTATCTTCAATAAGTGTAGCCGCCCGTGGCCACAAGTCGAACGGGTTCACCCGAAAAGAGGGCTGGGAATGAAAGGCGGACGGAGGGCGAGAAAAGATGAAGCCAAGACAAAGTTCTCTGATCAAGGCTCAATGCTTTAATGTTCAGCTTTCAATTTAAAGGGAAAGACCCCGACTGAACCCTTCTTAGTTTCAGCCAGGAGAGATGGGTGGGATAATCTGTTCTAGGTCAAGGGTCACAGCCAGAGATGTCTCAAGACAAGCCCAGGGGCAGTTCTTTCAAGTTCCGTGCAGCCAAGGTGGGTAACTAGGTCCTTAACATTTGGTCTGTTGTGGTAAACAAAGTCTCTCAGGCCTGCTCAAGGCCGGGGAAGGGCACAAATACGCAGAATGGCTAAAGGGTAAACAGAAGCGTAGGTGTCAAGCCCCTGTTAAATACCTCATTGGCAAACACAGTCTCCCCTTCTTCAGTTTTCTTCCCACTTCATAATGTGCCTTGATGCACAAATTTTAAATCTTAACCAAATCTAACTTGGGTTTTTTTTTTTTTTTTCTTGCCGATGCTTTTGTGATACTGATGAATCCACTGGCAAATCAAGGGCTCTCAACCAAATCAAGGGCACTCAGAATTCACTTAGGTTTTGTTATGAACGTATTATTAAAGTTGCCAGCTAGAGTTTCCCAACCTGTGAGGCAACAGGTTAGAGCACTTTGCAGTAACAAACTATGAAATCTCTCGCAGCAAACACGATGGAAGCCCAATACCATTTACCACACCGGCGCAGCATGCGCTGAGCGCTCTTCCCACATCCCAAAGCGCCAGAGAACAAGAAAAACTTGAGAGGTTCATTGAGAGATTCAATCTCGAAATGCAAAATTTTCCCTTGCTTTTCATTGGCCAGCAGTCAGTCACCTGGTCTTTGACTAACTACAAGAAAAGCTGGGAAATGTAGTTTTCTCTGAGAAGGAACATCAATAGGTGTCTGAAGCCGGCTCATCGGCTTACTTTCTAGACTCAGTTGCTAGCTTCGTGTGTTGAGCAGTACATAAAATAAACAAAAGTATATATTTCGACTGACGACATTAGAAAATATCACTCAGGAATTTTAGGGCTTGCTTTTTGCCTCTTTTATACTATGATAGTTCATGCTGTAAATACAAACGATTTTAGTATTTTTAAATTTCTGTGAGTTGCTTATCTAGGGGGAGCCTGGAGTTCCTGGGCAGCTATTTGCTAATTGAGACTCTGGCGTTTCTTGTTGGAAGGCAATGTCTGTGAAGTGTCTGCGATGCCCTTGAGATGGCAGCCTGCTACCGGATAAAGAACGTGAACCGAGCAGCCTTGTTCTGTGGGGCTCCCAGGATGTGCGGTCAGGGATTGGAGGCTGGGTCAGAGCAAAGCAAAGGATGGAGACAGAGAAAAGAAAAGAGAAGAGCAGAGAAGCGAGGCAGGAGGGGAGTAAAACAAAGGTGAGAACGGGGAAAAAAGAGGAGACTCGTAGGACAGGGAGAGGAGCTGCTCCGCTCCGGTATGCCTGGATCCACACACAGAAAGGAGAGCGGCGCTGAGCTGGGTCATTATCGGGCATCTTTGCCAGAGAGCTGGGCCCAGACCTTGAGAATCTGTGTGCTCACATGTGTTCACACGTGTTCTCCCATGTACTCACATGCCTGCATGTTCCTGCAGAGGCCTGTGACCAACCTCAGTATTGTTCCTCAGGAGTCACCACCTCGTTCTCTGTGACAGGGTCTCTTACTGAACTGGGGCACGCTGTTTTGGCTAGGCCGGCTGGCTGGCAAGCCCCTGGAACCCACTAGTCTCCAAACACACACCAACACACCCAGCTGTTTTTCACAGGGGGGCTGGGATTGAACTCAGATTGTCATGCTAACATGGCAAATGCTTTTTCTCACACAGATATCTGAACTGTACGGTGCTTCTGATTCAGTTCGTCTGAAGAGAAGCACAGAGCCATAAGGAACCTGAAAGCTTTCATCCTCTGTAGCTCCTGTCTAGATAGGACCAAGATGTCAGGCTTGGTGGTTAATTGGAAGTGGCCTAGCCAGGGGGGTAGCTTCTTGGATTTAACACAAAGCTCTGTCCTTCTAGTGATGCGACTGTTGTAAGCTGGTCCCTTCTCTCTACCAATCCTCCTCCGGGGAAGGCAGGCAGGAGGCTTATATAAAAAGCATATTCAAGTTTTTATAAATGAGAAAAGTTCTGGAGGCTCAGTCGGTAAAGGGCTTGTCTTGCAAGCCCAGGGACCTGCGTCTGATATCCAGAACTCATACTGAAGTGTCAAGTGTGGTAGTTCCTGCTTGTAATTCCAGGGATGGGAGAGGCTTAGGCCAGCCAGCCTAGTCTACTTGGTGAGTTCCAGTTCAGTGAGACACTGTGGCTCAAAGTGGCTGTCACCTGAAGAAAAATGAGGTTGACTCTGGCCTCTGTGTGTACCTGCACACACATGTGCACCCTCACATATCCATGCGCATAAACACACGTAACTCACTGTTGGGGTTTGTTCTGGTGCTGCTGTGTATCCAAATGCTAAGTTCTAAACCCCGAGATCTGGTTGTCCCCTGATGAGTGAATTCTTACATACACCGGCCTTTGTTGTGTAAAACTTGCGCCCCAATTTTAAGCTATTAGTTAAATAAAAGCCACTACAGCCAATTACTGGGGAGAATAGAGGTAGGCGGGATTTTGGGTACTGGGCTGGGAGTTGCGGGTGGGGACCACAAGGTGAGGAAAGAGAAGGGGAAAGAGAGAAGGAGAAAGGAGATGGAGAAAGAGGAGTAGGAGGTCGCCATGACGCCGGATGGATCATGAACATGGAGCCAGGAGAAGTCTACCCTGAAGTCAGGCTGATGGAGCAGAAATAACCCAGGCAAGACTTAACTATTAAATAATATAGGACCTCCGATTTGGATATAAGTTAGAGTAGCCCAGAACCTGCCCAACCTCGGCTTACAGCTTGTCAAACAAAATATCAGGGTTTTTTGTTGTTGTTGTTGTTGTTGTTGTTTTTGGTTTTTGGTTTTGGTGCCATTTATATGGGCTAGCTGCTTGAATATATAATTCATTTACAGCACACAAAAGAAGTTCTAGGTGCTTAGAATATGCTACAGTTTTTTCTTTCTTTTTTTCTTTTCTTTTTTTGAGACACTGTTTCTCTCTGTAGCCCTGGCTGTCCTGAAACTCACTCTGTAGATCAGGCTGGCTTCGAACTCAGAAATCCTCCTGCCTCTGCCTCCCAAGTGCTGGGATTAAAAGCATGTGCCACCACTGTCTGGCAATGCTACAGTTTTTAAAAAGCACAATGGGAAAATAAGGCTTTCAGCTCCCTCTTGGAGAACATCAATGATTCTTCACTGTTTTGTAGTGCTAGGGTTTGAGCCCAATGGCTCATACATACTAGCCAACGTCTATACCAACGAGCTACATCCTAGCCCAGGAGAGAACATGAATAGAAGTTCAATGCAGTGTCTCAATGGAGAGCTCTAGTCTGTAACCTTGCAGAGAACCCAAGTTCAGTTCCTCCTTTAACTCCTTAGCACCCCATCTGCCCCTAACCGGGGACTCACCCTGACAGCTGATAAGGACCTGACTCATCCATAGCTGTGAGCACTCTGTCCTAGGCTGCCCAAACTGCAGATGGATGGTCCACCCCTGCTGGCTCTCAGCTGACTTCCGGGCAGTGAGTGTGCATCAATAAGAGGTATGGGGAGGAAATGACCCATTAGAGACCTCATCATCCCAGTTTGAGATTCCCTAAACGCCACGGCAGTAAGTAAGACTCGGCTCACCAGAGCCCCCTTCATTTCTGAAATCTCTGTGGAATTTCTAGTGCACGAGCATTATCTGTCTGTGTCTCTGTCTGTCTGTCTGTCTGTCTGTCTGTCTCCCTCTCCTTCTCTCCCCTTTCTCTTTCTCTCTCTCTCTCTTTCTCTCTCTCTCTCTCTCTCTCTCTCTCTCTCTCTCTCTCTCTCTCTCTCAGTGTGTAAGTATATGTGCCTGTGTGTGCACATGTAGGGACTAGAAGTTAATGTTGAGTCTTCCTCTATTCTCAAATTTATGAGACAAGGTTGTTCATGGATCTCACTGATTGGCTCAACTGGTTAGCCAGTGTCCCCCTGAGATCCTCCATCTATACTTTTCCAGCGTTGGGACTACAGGTATGTTTTGTCATGCCTGCTTTCAAAAGATTTATTATTTTCATTTATTTATCTCTCCCCCCCCCCGTGTGTGTGTGTGTGAGTGTGTGCACATGCATGCCTATACAGGTATGGAGGCCAGCAGGGGTGTCAGGTGTATTCCTTGATCACTCTCTACCTATTCCTTTGAGGCAGGGTCTCTCTCTGAACCTGAGACTCAAGTGTTCTTGGGTAGGCAATAAGCTACTCAGCCCTGGTAATTCTTTGGCTTCTGCTTCTTTTTGCTGACGTAACAAGTGTAAGCAGGATGGTTGAGTTGTTACTTGGCTCCTGGGATCTAAACTCTGGCCCTTATAATTGTACACTAATTGTTCTTAATTGCTGAGCCATCTCTCCAGGCTCTCTAGTTCTATATTATAGGACAGGGACCTAGGTGTCACACATTCTCCAAATCAGCAAAGGGATGGGAATTGGGAGAAGGCAGAACCAAAGGAGAAGCCAGCTTCTTTGGAAATCATCCATTAGTCAGTCGACTTGCCCAATCATGGCTCTGGATCTAGGCCAGACAAGCGAATCATTCTTCAAAAATCACGTCTTCAAGGGAAAAGTGGGCCCCGTGCAAGCAATAGTTCGTACATTAAGACAAAACATGTTATCAGTGATTATTTAAATGTTTTCTAAGCTGGTATCATTAATATCAAACAGAACATATTTTAATCTCTTTAAGGTACCATGAGAAGGACAGGGAAGTTTCCTCCCAGCTGGCTAACTTTTGTGGTACCAAAAGGTGCTGTGTAGGCTGATGGGGGAGAAAAACAGCATTCACTCAACTGTGAACCCTGTGAGCTACAACAACGACCAGCATGGCAAGGGACACCCATGGATGCAATATTGTCATGGATGTTATGTGGGTAGCCAGCTTTTTGCTTGACTATTAAGACCTACTCCACAGAAGGAATCACGTGCCTGGTACTGCAGGCCTGACCACTAATCCATGGTTTCGGAGTTCTTAGGCCCCACGGATGAACCTACTGCCGTTATTTTGCCAAATGGACACACTATCAAACTGCCTTCTGGATTTGTATGTTTCTATTCATAATTTAGTATGGTTCTCAGACCTCATCAGAGATGTTTCTTTGTGCAATGTATGGTGATTAATTTAGAAACTCACAGCTGGTCGAAGTGCAGAGAGTATCTGTGGAATGCGGCTCTCCCAGCTGCAGATGGGAGATCTATATCACATCACCTCTCACAAGGCCCAAGGAACGGCACAGAAAAGGGGGCAGAAAGATCGCAAGAGGCAGAGGCTAGGGAAAACAGGCAAAGCGGTGTCTTCTGAAAGTGACAGGAGCCTGCACTCATGAACCCACATTAGCTGTGGTTGAACGAGACCCATACAAGATCAAACCAGCACGGAGGGGGAGGGCTCATGCATGGAGGGGCTCACAGAGTGGGGAGGGCTCATGCATGGAGGAGGAGGGTGTAGCAGGATATTTATCTGCTACATTGTTTATGAAATCGAGCTTGGTGATTGGGCAGTAGAAGAGGAGGTGGAGCTGGGAGAAGGAGAGAGGAAGAGGAGGGGAGAGAGACGAGGAGAGGCTAGCAACTCTAGAGGAGAATGGATGGGTCGAGACCAGTCCTGAGTAGCAACTTATATCAAAGGTTAGATATTGGGTAATTATTCAAATTGTATGGGCATTTAATTAATTGAGCATTTCCAAATATATAAATCCACTGGATAATCTTTAAGCATTAAGAGTCTTCATTCTACTGGGTACCTCGAGAATGGCTGGTATTGTCTGGGACTCAGCCGAGCTTTGTGGGGGCAGAGCCAGCCACCATGCTGGCGTCTTGTGGGTCTAGCTGCAGTGCGCTTGGCCTCTGGCCGTTTCTAGTTCAGAACATGGCAGCAGGAGCTAAGCAGAGCCGCCCCACCGATTAGATAGCCAGTCCAGCGCCATAGCTTTCTCAAATATCTCTCATTACTGGAGGGTTCATGCATAGAGGGAGGAGGGCCCTTGTGTGGAGGGGAGAGGGTTCATGCATGGAGGGGGAGGGCTCATGAGTCTTCAGTTCTAACTGAGGAGTTATTGACAGCTGATGGCTTCTGGGGGAGGGAGAATCAGTTTCCTTCAGGAGTCTGGCTCCTGGTATGTCAACCACACGCCATTGAATGGCCCCATGCTCATGAGTATATATGGGCAGCACTTATGGGACTCAGTATCCTCAAACGAAAACAAAAGTAACTTGAAGTTGGAAGAGGGTAGAGTGTGTGTGGATCTGGGAGGACTTACAGGGAGGAGTCAGGAGTAAATATGATCAATACACATGCACATAAGAAATTCTCAATTTTATATTAAAATGTAGAAGGGATTGATGGTTAAGTGGACAGTGTCTGCTGCTCAGGCACATGGATCTGTTTTCTAATCCAAAGCATCCCTGTAAAGAGTCAGTACTATGGTGTGGGCCTATAATGCCACACTACCTCTGGGAGCGCTCGGAGACAGCAGTCGGGGGATCCAGGACTTGCTGGCCAGCCAGTTTTGCTGAATTGGTAAGCTTCAGCTTCAGTGAGAGACTGCCTCCAAACATAACGTGGAGAGCAATTGATGAAGATGCTCTGCTGTCAAACCCTGGCCTGCACATACTTGTACACACATGTGTGTGTGCACTGACCACCCCTCCTGCACATGCTTGTGCACACATGTATGTGTGCACTGACCATCCCTCCTGCACATGCTTGTGCACACATGTATGTGTGCACTGATCAGCCCTCCTGAACATGCTTGTGCACACATGTATATTTGTGTGTGTGTTTGTATGTGTGTGTATATATGTATGTGTGTGTGTGCATTCATGCCTGTAAGTGTGGGGTACCTGTGTCAGTGTGTGTGTGTGTATGTGTGTGTATGCATTCATGCCTATGAGTGTGGGGTACCTGTGTCAGTGTGTGTGTGTGTTCTCACTTTCCACTTTGTTCAAGACAGGGAGGATTTGCTGTTTCTCTGTGTTAGATGGCCTGTGAGCCACTGGGTATTCTTGTCTTGTTTCCTTTCTTTTTGTAGGCATGCTGACATCACAGACATGAGCTACTGTGCCCAGCTTTACATGGGTTCTGGGGATTCGAACTCAGGTCCTCATACTTGTATGGCAAGTACTTTATCCTCTGAGTCAGCTCCCCAGCCCTGGCATTTCTCTTTCCAAATATGTCACCTATTCTTGCTCATGGCCTGGCTAACACAATGTGAACAGAAAAAAAATTAGCTTTCATCCGGGGTTTGTTTTCAGAGTGTATTGATTTTTAACTTCCCAGAGATGATTTTCTATGCAACAATATTTTACTCAGCAGGAAGGGTGCCAGCTTTTAAATGTTTATAGATCTGTTTCTCTGGGGAGGAAAATCACAAGCTAGAAAGAAAAAAAATAAAAAACATAATGCCTTACAGAGTTCCAAATGGCAATTGGGGGTTTGAATGGAAAAGATTGTTTTCTTACCAGAAAGCCACTAGAAGTCAATTTATGAAATTATATCTGGCAATTTCTGGCTCTGTTTTGGAGACAGGACATTTTCTGAACAACCAAAACAAGTAGGAATTTGCTGAGGTCCTCTGAGCCTGCTTGTAAGAGGCAAGAGAGAGAATATTGTACAGCGTCTTCCTGGTGTACATGTAAACATACGTCTTAAAGTCAGTGTGTGATGGCTCTTTTTATCTCTGTCTCTGTCTCTGTCTCTGTCTCTCTCTCTCTCTGTTCATGTGTGTGTCACATGGCACACATGTGCATCTGTGTGGAGCCTAGAGGTGGGTATCGGGTGTTTTCCTCAATTTCTCTTAACCTTATTTTTTGAGGTACTCTCTCACTGAACTTGGGGTGTTCCAATTCTGCTACAGTGGTTGTTCAGTGGACCCCAGGGCACTTCCTGCTTCTGCCTCCTCTGCAACAGGGCTGCTAACCATGACACCAGGCCCAGCATTTCCTGTAGCTTCTGGAAATTTAACTTCAGGTCCTCCTGCTTGTGCAGCAAGCAAGCACTTGAGTGTTGCATTTTCAAAAAACATTATTTTCAGGGACTGAAGAGATGGGTCCATGGTTGTTCTATACACACACATATATATAAATATATAAATAAATATGAATGTATAAACATATATAAATGTATATATTTGAAAATATTATTTATTATATATATATGAGCATACTGTCACTGTCTTCAGACACACCAGAAGAGGGCATCAAATCTCATTACAGATGGTTGTGAGCCACCATGTGGTTGCTGGGGATTGAATTCAGGACCTCTGGAAGAACAGTCAGTGATCTTAACCACTAACCCATATCTCCACCCCCCTCCATGGTTGTTCTTTCAGAGGACCCGGGTTCAAGTTCCAGTACTCATATGGTGGTTCACAGCTATCTCTAACTCCAGTTCCAGGGGATCTGATGCCCTCTTCTGGCCTCTGCCAGCATCATGTCCATGAGTGCAGGCAAAACACTAATATACATGAAATAAATCTAAAAAACAAGTGTAAAATCATAATAGTAATAAAAATACTTGTTTTCAGTTTTTGCTTGCAATCTCCCTTTCTCCCCCTCTCCCTGCCTACTTCCTGCAGGCATTACATGTGTGATAATTGTGTGGCCACATGCTTATCTGAATGGATGTATTTGCACGCAAGAGACTTCTTTTCACTGTTTTAAAATGGAATAATAAGATATATGACACGTCTGTCTGGCTTTACAGAACTCCCCCTCATTCATCAATATGACTTTCATTCTTTTTTCCCCTCACCCATCCTTTCTGATGTGTGTCTAATAGGCTGTGGTGTGATGACTTAAAACTCATTTGGGCTTCCCTTTGTCAACGGGCATTCATTAGAATCGCTGAGTTTTGTCACTAGGGTGTAAGTCCCAGTGTGTCCATTTTGATATGGCAGATGGAGGCAGATATAGAAATTTGGGATTTGGCTAAACCCTCTTTTGGGTCACCTTGCTTTTCCACTAGGGTTGGGGGAAAAAGTTTACAGAGCCCTCTTAGCTTCCAAGGACCATGAGGCTAAAATTGAGGAAGGAAGTCAACCTTACCTGAGCTCTCCTGCTCTCATCTGTCCAGCTTAGAGCACACATAGTGTTAATACAAGTGCCAGAGACAGGCCAGTGTCTGTGCCTATGTCTGTGGGAGTGTTGGAGGATATAGTAGCAAGGTGGATTTAAGGTTAGAGAAAAGTTGGTACTTTTGAGAAGATAAAGGTGTGTGTGTGTGTGTATGTGTGTGTGTGTGTGTGTGTGCTTACCTTGACAAAAGCAACTTAAATGAGAAAGGGTTTATTTCGGCTTACAGTTGAAGGATCAATATATTCCACCAGAGAAGGCACAGCAGTAGGAGCCTGAGGCACTGGGTCACATGGCACCCTCAACCAGGAATCAGAAAGCAATGAATTCTTGTCAGTGGCACGCATCTTTCGGTGCAGGCCAGAACACCAGCCCAGGGGACGGAGAGATCCAGAGTTAGGGTGGTCTTTCCTATCTCAGTTATACTTCTTCTAGAAAGCCCCTCACACACCTGCCCAGAGGCTGCTCTCCTAGGTGACTCTTGACCCTGCCAAGTTGATAATCAAATTAGGCGGCATCTCTGGCCATCTTTGAAAACAGTCAGTGTTTGGAAACGTGACCCTGCTCCAGTGTGGTTGGTGACAGCAGCCCAATTACTTTCTAGTCATTGTCACAAACATTCAGGCCACAGCCGTGAGAATTTAACAATTTAGGTTAGTTTTTGTCAACTTGACCTGAGAAGTGACTATGGGCTGTGCCACCCTTGAGCAGGAGGTTCTGGGTGATATACAAAAACAAGCCAACAAGCAGTGTTCCTCCATGACTTCTCCTTCAGTTCCAGCTTCTAGGTCCCTGCCTTGACCTCTTGCCCTGACTTGCTTCTGTGAAGGGCTGACCTGTAAGTGTAAGCTGAAATGAAGCCTTTCCTTTCAAAGTCACTCTTGGTTTTATCTCATTTGTTTTTACAATCTGGGAATTGAACGAACCTAGGGCCTTGTACTTGCTAGGCAAGCGCTCTACCACTAAGCCATAGCCCCAGCCCCCAAGTCGTTCTTGGTCACAGTGTTTATCACAGTCACAGAAACCAGACGAGGAGAAAAATCAATATGGAGACTCTTCATGAATAACCTTGGGAAGACTTTCCAGGCTTGGAGGCAATAAGTTATTTTAGCACGTGCTCCAAGGACTTAGTGACTGCCTCAGAACTGAGGTTTTGGTGCCGACATCACAGCTCACCAGAGAAAGAACTGCTTGTGGCCGTTTCCCAGAGCTGTGAAGGCCTGCTTTTCTCTTGTTTCCAGTGGGTAGACAGGGAAGAGTGTCATACTTGTGAGATCAGCGTTCCACAGTGCTGCACTCAGACAAGACGACAGTATGGCATGTCATATCAGAAAGGGGATCTTTCTGTGGATGGAGGACAGTGGCGTGGGTCTAGGGTGACCTTCATGTCAGGTACTGACATGTGACAATGCTGAAGGTGAAAATGAATGCTGGGGTTAAATCAGAGGGCAAGAACACTGAGGAAGGCCAAGTCCCGCTGTGGGAAGACTTGCAGGGGTGGAGACAGCCAAGCTGACCAGGTAGGAGGCAAGACAGAGCTCTGGGAAAAACCAATAAAGCCAGTCTCAGCAGGAACAGCCAACTCCCATGAACCCCATCCAAAGAAAACACAAAGACTCCATTGCTTTCACAATGATGTGCAAGTTAGATTGGGAAAATAGCTTAGTGGATAAGAGCACTTGCTAGGCAGACGTGAAGATCTAAGTTCAAATCCCCAGCACCCACGTAAAAAGCTATGCTTGCTCCTGTTGTCCAGGATGGAGGACACAGCAAACTTCGGTCTTAGTGCAGTGTCTTTCTCTGATTTATGTTCGGTCACATAAACATACACATCCAAATAAATACATTATCACAAAAGAAAAAAAGAAAGAAAGCCATCACAGGTCCAGTAGAAATAAGTGGGAATAAACCACCCTTCGGAATTAGTGTCCTACACCATAGCTGGCAAGAGAGAGCTAGAGAACAAAGGGATGTCTTCCTCTTACAGGTCCCCAAGTGAAACAATGGTAGCTCCATGCTAGGTGACCAAGCCCATGTGCTAGGAGTCAGACAGGAGGGATGAAGAAAGAAAGGACACTCATTATTCAAAGTTGCCTTGGGGCTGGCCATCAGGGGGCTGGGCTTGCTGTCAGTGGCAGTGTAGAGGGAGAGAGACTCTGGCCATACACAGTACAGCTGGATGTTCTTTCTTTGCCATGCTGTCCCTAAAGAGAGAGGAGGGGCCTGGGAGGAGGCACAGATCTCTTCAAGGCTGCAGCATCTGCTTTCCTCAGCCTAGCCGTGGGTAGCTATGGCTGTGTACATATTGCTACATTTAATGCATCTAATTGTAGCAGATTGCGTTATTGGTAAGAATGCCTCCTGAGCCTCCACCTTTCTAGGAAAGAAGTCACTTCAGAAGACCCCAGAGGTTCATATGAACTAGAGGCAGCCATTCTGGGGGACACTTAGTTCTTTCTTACCTGTTGAAATAAAGCCTGATTATTTGCTTGCTTGATGAGTGCCCCGGTGTGGATCTTTCTCCTTTGGGAGCACAAGAACTGAGATTTCTACCTTGGTGGGGGTCAGAGGGAGACTCCCAATATCAGCCTTGAACTTCCATATTCACAAGCACACATATGCCTTCCTCCCACGCTAACATGCATGCACACCTCACATCCATACCTGTGCACAGAACAATACAGAGACAGCTCTACTTCTATCCAGGAGGACTCTTTCAACAGTGGCTCTGCCATTCTGTGCAGGATCACTGAACCCTAAAGAGATATCACACACACACAGAGAGAGAGAGAGAGAGAGAGAGAGAGAGAGAGAGAGAGAGCGCGAGCAGACAGAGATAGGGAAACATGGCTCTGAAACTAATGTGCAGAGGTCCCACCATATACCACATATTCTCTGTTAGATGTCAGGCCTTCCATGTGTCTAGAAATGATTCCTCGAGCTGGATTATAAAAGGATTTCTGGAGGTTAGATAAAAGCCAGCATTCCTCAGAAACGTTCGAGATGGGCTTTCCATCCCTCAGAGCGCCTACCAACCCCCAGCTACTCATCGTCCTTATAAACCATATGGCTTGTTCATCCTTTCGACCCTCACGCAGTATCTCGCTGCTCTCCCACTACCTCTGTTCTCCCTGCTCTCAGTCTCAGTAAACTCTATCTCCTGCTGTTCCCATTCTTCTCTCCACCTCCCCCCGTCCTGCCCTGGCCACGTCCCATCCATTTCTCTTTTTCTTTGCTCTGGACTCGTCCAGATGCCTCGGATAAGTTCTTTCTTTTACCCACAATGAAAACCTTCCCCGTAACAGAGTGGTCACTTCAGCAGCCATTTTTTACCATGCTCCCTCACAAATATACTGTGGTCCTCACACTTGAGCGACAAGCACTTCACCCATCTGACCATCTCCTACGTGTCATGCACTTCTGCTTGCTGTTCATGGCTTTGAGATCCTGGGAAAATATTTCTGAACTATAGATTCCCAGAGGCACAACACCCCGAGATTACATCTAAAAGGTTGGTGTGGTTTATGTTCCAACTTCTTTCTTACCTCGGTCAGCGCAGAAAAAAAGCCTTCTACACTCCCGTTACTCTTTCTGAAGAAAGCAATCCGAGCTTTTCTTATGTTCTCTGATCATAATCACTCTTGCATTTCTTCTGAGAGTCGTCCTTAGCTTTTAGCATGATTGCTGAAATCTATTTGCTGAGAACATTCCTACTAAATTAAGGTTGTTTTCAGGTACCTGGGAGGGCTTCTGCTCACTGTGTGACCATTTCCTAAACTCAAAATTTCACAAGCTTACCCTATGAGGCAGGCTAAAGCGCAGCATCTTCCTGGCGCTACTGTAACTGTCTCTTATTATAAGTCTGGAGTGAACTAAATGAGAAACTATGCCCTGGGGAACTTAACCCACTGTTAACACAACAATAGAATTAACAGCTGGGTTTGCTGGTGCAGTCTTGAAGAAGGAAGGATGCAGTGCAGGGGGAAAAGCTAGTAGCACGTTGCATCGAACTTCTGACACATATTCTTCAACCTCTGTAAGGCCTCACCTCAGGCTATTCTCAAGAAAGATGTGAGCTGAACTTTCCAGTGCATATTATGTTATATCTGTGTGTGGTATATGGTGCCTGTGTGTGTGTGTGTTGCTCATGGGTATACATGCATATGATATGTGAGTGAGATGTATGTGGTGTATTGTACAAATATGGGAATAGTATGCATGCATATGTGTGGTATGTAGTGTCATGTGCAAGTGTGTGGTCTATAGAATGTGTGGGGTGTGTGTGTTTGTGATGTATTGGTATGTGGGGTATCTGTGAGGATGGTGTGTATGTGTAATATATACAGTATGTGGTATGTGTCGTGCTGTATGTAGTGTATATACCTGTGGTGGGGTGTGATGTGTGAGCATAATGTATATAACATATGGTATATGATGTGTATGATATGCAGTGTTATAGCTTGAGTACTTGTGGTGGGGTGAATAATTGATGTCTGTAGTGGTGCGTGCATGGTTGGTGTACAGTCTTACAACCATGTAATACGTGGTGTACAACCATGAGATACATGGTTGGTGTACAGTCTAAGTGTGCTGTGTGTACATTGTGTGCAGGTTTAGCCACACCAGGGAGAGGGAGTGCAAGGCCAACCCTCCGCCCCTACACACAGACACACTTGGGAGAAGGATACTGGCTACTCTTAGTGTATGCCTGACT
Organism: Grammomys surdaster; assembly: GCF_004785775.1. NCBI lineage: Eukaryota > Metazoa > Chordata > Mammalia > Rodentia > Muridae > Grammomys > Grammomys surdaster. The sequence goes on from NW_021604656.1 coordinate 319,461, forward strand.
GGGAAGAGCCAAGCAAACAGCAGAGCTTTCGGTGTGTTCTGGTAGAGTCAAGGCCCCAGCTCCACGGAGCACGACAAGGAGGCTCTCAGAAGCCAGACTTGAATCTGCCTCCAGCCAAGGGGGCTTCATTCATTCTTGGAGAACGCAGAGCTGTTTTCTGTATCCCATGTTAGCACTTGCAGATTCATTTTCAGCACAGAGAGTCTCTCAGGCAGAATATACTAGTTTGTCAAAGGTATTAGTGGATAAAGGATGCATATAAATCATATTTTTAGTTCATTGAGCAAATTCATAAATGGGTGCCAGACCTCTAGAAAAGGAAAGTTTGGCTTAAGGCTTGCGTCTGGTTCTTATTAACCACACTGGAGACAAACTAGGCACTCAAACTTTCCTGCTGCTTAATTCAAAAAACAATTTGGCTCTCACGGGCTCTTGCTGAAGTTTGGTCTCAGCAATCACACAGGCACAGAACCAGGAGAGACAGCAGCGAGCTAGGCAGGCTCTTGGTTTCCTTTTCATGTTGGAAAGCAATAAAAATCTGCTTCTTGGATTATTTGGAAAATTGACATTTAGTTACTCAAAAACCCCTTCCCACAAGGAAGTTCCAGGGTTTTATTGCACATTCTCCCAGGGTCTTACTGCAGGGTCGCTGTGTTGGTTTATGCGTGCCTGTCTTCCTTCCTATTAGCTTGAAAATAAGCTCACACTAGAAGGTGGATTGCATGACCTTGTGAAATGACCTTTCAGTCTTTTGTGCGTGCGTGCATGTGTGCGTGCATGTGTGCGTGTGTGTGTGTGTGTGTGTGTTGGTGACATATGTCACACAGTCTTTGTGCGTAGGTCAGAGGAGCGCTCATGGTCCACCTTGATCTAACACTTCGATGTTTGTGGCTGGATATTCCAGGCGGGCTGCCTATGAGCTTCTGGGAGTTCTTGACTCCACCTCCCACCTCACTGTAGGGACCAAGAGATGACAGATGCATGCTGACCAAGCACTTTCCCAGCTGAGCGATGTCCTCAGCTCCTGTAAAAAGATCAAAGGCTGCCAGTAGACTCTCCTAGATGATCTGGGTGGGCGTGGTTCAACTAGTTGAAGGGCTTAAAAATCTGAGCAGAGGTTTCCCAGTGAAAGAAGAAAACCCATTCACAGACAATAGCCCCAGACTATTTCCCCAGAGTCCGCATCTACCCTTCTTACAGCCTGCCTCGTGGATTCTGGATTTTCCTAGGCAGCCCCAGTGATCATACAAGTCCCGATGCCTTGTATGCGTCTTAGATCTCTCTTCACGGTGACCCAAGCACCAAAGAATGCCGCGCAAAGGAGAGATCTGTTTTTATGCCCAATTTCAGGGAGTTTAGTCTGTCGTGGCAGGGGAGGTTTTGGGTGGGGGTGTGTCAGGGGAGGCAAGCCCAGGAAGAAGTGGCAGGGGGAGGCGTGGGCAGGGAAATTATGGTATGGGAGGTGTGGCAGGGAAGGTGTGGCAAGGGAGGCGTGGCGGGGAAGACATAGCATGGGAGGCGTGGCAGAGCAGACCTGTGTGGATGCTGGACAGGAAGCAGAGGGTCTCATTCATCTTTCAGTTTATTTTCTACTCTTCCCATTGTGTTTAACCCAGGGCTCCCACCCAGAACGCCGCTTATATTCAGAGTGGGTCTTCCTTTGCGAACAAATGAATTCTCCCTGGTTTCCCTTTACAGATACACTCAGAGGTCTGTCAGTTTCTTTGGTTCGGACTCAGTTAAGCTGACAACAAAGACTGACCACTGCAGTGCCTATCTTCCAGAGTTCTGCCTCTCTGGCAGAGCCCTGACAGACACTCCTCAGCCGTCAGCCTCCTGGGGGCCGTCCTCACCCGTCCTCATCCTTCTTGCCTTTCCCAGTCACGCCTGCATTCTTTATATCATATTCTCTAGTGTCCTGAAGCCACATGTCGGGGAAAGCGGAGAGGAAATTGAACTGCTAACAAGAAACATAAACCAGGAGGGATTTTAAACTTCCCACATGTGCTCTGTTCCGTTCAACATTCCATATTTAAAAAAATGTTAAACTACAGAAACTTTGAAAGTCTTAAACAAAACACTCACACGGGCTCTATCCCACCGTTACATTTTTATGACTCTTGCTTCACTGGCTGCCAGTCCGCCCACACATCCGTCGCTCACCACTGACCCCCTCTTCTGTTACTTTATATTTAAAGCACATTGTAGACACTGATACCCAGCTTTCTCAAGAACTTCGCCGTGCCATTTATTAATTACAATTTCATATTTACTTTTAGTTTTTTTTGGAGGAAAATTTCATATGCAGAAATATCCCAATCTAAAGTATCCCATTCAATAAGTTTAAACAAATTTTATCCATTCATTGAGCCAGATTACTTCATCTGCAGGACACTGTTGTTATCTGGTTCTCTTGTGTCTCTTTCCCAGTGTGTTTTGTCCCAGCAGAAGCAACTGGTCCTTTGCTTCTCTTTTTCTTTGAAAAATTTACTAAAACGGAATCACAGGTCACGTGATCTTTGGTGTCTGGCTTCTTTCACTCAGCGAAGGGTTTCAAGAGTCTGCCACGGTGAAGCTGCTGCCCTACACAGCCAGGACTGATGGTTGTGAACAGTGGTGAGCGAGGAGGCTCATGGCTGCCCAAGCTGTTGAGAGCAAGTGATGGCTGAGTGCTCGTTCCTAACAAGATGTTTACACCGCCCCTTCAGAGGCTCACGGAACATTGCAGAGGAGGGGATAGGACATATGCGAGAGCCAAGGGAGGGCGCAAAGGGCTGTGAATGGCAGTTTCCAGACTTGAATCAACCATTATAGTCACAAACTTATAACCATGGTATCTGTACGAGACTGGTCCTGTCAGTCATGGGAAAAGGAAGGGACCCATGATGTCTTACCCCTTACTGCTGAACAATTGGCCATTGATAGCTTCTGGGAGAGGGACAGTCATTCACTGTCATGCACATTCAGGTGTGCATCCACTGCTGAACCCACCAGGATCCAACGGGTAGTTCTACACCCATGGTCCCACACAATGCCTCGGTTAAACTTGGTGGGTCACACAACAATACAGATAGACATGAACATGAGAAAGAGATTCATGGGGAAAGAGGGGGTTTGGATGGAGATACTAGGGAGATCTGAGATAGTGAGAAAATATGTATTATATGCAGCTATACAATTGTAAGAACAAGTTTATTTAATACTAATAATTTAAAATTTCAAAAACAGCTGTGGTAGTTTGAATATGCTTGGCCCAAGGAGTGGCACTATTTGGAGATGTGTCCTTTTTGAAGGAAGTATGTCACTGTGGGAATGGGTTTTAAGACTCTCAGCCTAGCTGCCTGGAAGCCAGTCTTCTCCTATCAGCCTTCAGATGAAGATGGAGAACTCTCAGCTCTGCCCGCACCATGTCTGCCTGGATGCTGCCATGTTCCCACCTTGATGATAATGGAGTGAACATCTGAACCTGTAAATCAGCCCCAATTAAATGTCTTATAAGAGTTGCTTTGGTCATGGTGTCTGTTCACAGCAGTAAAACCTTAAGACAACAGCTCTCTTGTATTTATCAGTTATTAGTTGCATTTTTTTAAAAAATAAAGACACAGTTCACTGAGTGACTATGCTGCAGTGTAAACCTTTCCTTATTGCTGGATACCTTTCAGACATTCTTATATTAATATTTTATGGGCTTGCTCTTATCTCTTGAGTGAATAACCAAGGTTAAAATGTCTGTGTTCCATGTAGGTTTGAGTTCTTTATTTTGTTTTGTGAGTTTTTTTTTTAATGAGTCTTATGTGCTCAAAAACTCTCTTTGTAGTTGAGGATGATGCCCTTCTGTCTCCCTGTCTTGAATGCTGAAATTACAGGCATGCATCCTTGATTTTTATGTGGTACCAGAAATATTCATGAACCTTGATGAGGGTCACAAGGTCAGTGATGGGCATGACCAAGTGTAAATCAAACTTGACAATCACCCTATTCACTGACATTTGATCTTCCTTCAGGTATTTCCATTTCCAACTCCAGTCAGCAGTGTCTGAGGGCTCTAACTGCTGTAGTCCTCACAGATACTTGGGCTCAATTAGGAGCCATTCTTGGGAGTATACAATGATATCTCACTGTGGTTTAAACTTGCATTTTCCATAAGTCTGATGAGGAGGCACTCCATCCCTTGGGAATGTCACCCTTTGATGATCTTCTATAGGTTTCTAACTTGTCCTCTACTCCCAGGTCTGTTGGGAGTCAAGGAGACACAATCAAGGGTTATCTTCTAAGACTTCAAGTGGCATTTTCATGAAGTCAAGTTGGAAATCTTGACTACAGTGGTCGATGTGTGGCCAGAAAGTCCTTATTGAAATGCCAAGTTCCAAGAAGAAATGAAACACTGGAAGGGCAGTGGACACCCTGTCTAGGATCTGGGTAGGAAGCAGATGTGTAAGAAAGTCAGGGGAGAGCATGAGGTCAGTGAGGATCCTGAGGTCACAAGTGATCATAGGTTCAACAAGGGTCATGGGGAAAGTGAGGACCAGGAGGTCATGTGTGGATCATGGAGTCAATGAACATCATAGAATCAATGAGGATCATGGGGTCAGTGAAGATTAGACATTCAAGGATCATAGCTGTGCTCATGAGGACAACGAGGACCGATAAGACTGCTGGCCCTGCTTGTAGATATCTTGTCCACCCTCATGTGTTAGCAGTTGGCTGAGTTAACTGGGAAAACTTCCAATCAAGTGATTAGATATGTTTAAAGAATTGTTATATAGTTACTATACAACGCTCACACTGAACATTTTCCTACTGTACTTACTGCCAACAATCCCCTTATTTAATATACCCCAATGCTTCATCTTCTGAGATGACTCCCAAGTGTGTGTATGCTATGTGTGCGGGGATGATATTATAATTGTCGTGTTTATGCATGATGTAACGAGTAGCCACTAATGGATCAGTCATCCCTCCATTACAGAAAGCTATATTGTTATGTAAGCCAAATGAGATGAGAATCCATGACCCGGGCACTCAGAAATACAGAAAGGTTTGATGGTAAACACTTCTCAAAGCAGGGCTTTAGGGTATATTAGAACAAGCAATTGGGGTGCCAATGACCTTCCTTCCACCTACTCAAATCACTCACCTGCAGATGAACAACTGCATAGGAGCTGTTGGCTGATGTTCTGGCTCCAAAAGAGGCCCACTGTGTAGAGCTGGGTGGGCCTTTACATAAGTACAGAAGCAAGGGTGCCTTCACATTATAAGTACTTTTTGTTCAGGAAAAATTTCTTAGATAACTCATTCAACTCTCCAATCAAAACAGGTTTTGTCAAACATTCATCTTCGACAGCTGGTTCCACAGGAGAGCCACAGTTTCTGCATGAGATCCAGGCTTTTTCTGACTTTGTGCAGCTACTTCCTCCTTGGAAGCAGATGGCAGGAGTCAGCCATCACATTAAGGCATACCCTGTTTGTGCTAGTCCCATGATCGACAGAGCCATGCATGGCTCAGTCTGTAGTATTTAGGTTATTGCAGTGAGGGAGACGGTCTGGCAGAGAGTATATGATCATCTGACAGGATGAATGGACAATACTGAAAACCTCACCAGGGTATAGAAACAGAAAAATACAGAGATGCAGGATCCTGGGGGAGCTGCTAATTACTAATCTGAAATCTTCAAGTGGATTATGGTGATTATTTACAATGCCCCCAAATTCCAATAGCAGGACATCTCTGCTTTCCAGGTGAGGGGTAAAGAAGAGAGGGTAGGCACTGGGCTCCTGTCCCCAACTTGAAATTGTTTTCACCTGGCTTGGTCTTTGGGCAGTAGTTGTGTGCTACCTTGTGTCCAGCATTTTGAATGTTCTGCTATAATAAGACAAAATACAGCAGTCAAAAATTGTTACGGAACACTCTCTCCACACTGCCCCCCTCCCCCCCGCATGCCATTTGAGGCAAAGTCTGGTGCGTGCATCACCCTGGACCAAGGCCTGTCTACAGCCCGAGAACCAGCTCACGGCATCTCGATTCCGGCCTCATCTTACCACTAGCCCCAATGCCATCAGCTTGGTCTTGACAAGTACCTGCATGCTCTGCTAAAGAAGAGAAGGATTAACTCACTCGCTGCCACAGAGTAAGACACTTCAACTCCTGCAGGAACAGCTCCCCAGATACAAGAGGACCAGGCTCCGTACTAAAGACATAAGGGGAACGGGATCAGTGGGTGGAAAATGGCTAAGACGAAGCACTTCGGGGTGGTGGGTTCTGGTTAAACGGGTCTAATGAAATTCTTGCAGATGACAGGAATCCGACATCATTTGGGGGGGGGGGTAGAAGACAAGGAACCTGGTCAGATGCAGATGTGTTTGGGGAGGTGGGGAGCGCTTCAGACTAAAAAACCTAACAGGACTCTTGCTAGAGCTAGACAATGGAGAGACAAAGACAGGCGTTCAAATGTGAGATCTAGTTGGAAAAGTGTTCAGGGGAGACTGAGAGCAAGGGAAGTGGGAAGGGGAAAGGAAGAGAACGGGGAGGGGTGGAGAAGAAGGAAGAGGAAGGGGCTGAGAGAGAAGGTGGGGAGAGGAAGAGGAGGAGAGAGAGAGGAAAAGGAGAAAGATGAAGAGGGGAGGGAACAGGGGAAGAGGATGGGGAACAGTACCAGGCTAGCAGTGGGGGAAGGGTAGTCCCTGCGGAGACACTATTCCTCACAAGAAGAATGAGTTGAAAGATCACTTCAATAACTTCTAAAAATTCTGAGATCCTTTTCTCCTTCTTTTAAGCAGTGGTTCTCAACCTTCCCAATGCTGCAACTCTTTAACACCACTTCTCATGTTGCGGTGACCCCGAACCATAACATTATTTCATTGCTACTTCATAACCACAGTGTTGCTACTGTTTTGAATCATAATGTAAATATCCAATAGTCAGGATATTGGATTTGGGACCCTCTAAAGGGGTCGCGACCCACAGGTTGAGAACCACCACTTTAAGGCTTCCTTTGAGCATTTATCAACCAGAATGCAGCCTTTTGAGCCTAAGGCCAGAGCTATGGCTCGCAGTTGACAGTCACAGGCACGAGCCCCTCAAGTGCACTCCTCACTTGGCTTTTCCTGAATCTGGACACACTGTAGCTCACAGTCAGCTCAGATGCTGGGATGGTGGGAAGGTTTCATCAACCATAAGAAGTGTGTGTGTGTGTGTGTGTGTGTGTGTGTGTGTGTGTGTGCGCGCGCGCGCGTGCGCGTGCGTGTGCGCATGCGCACACATATGTATGTAAATGTAGGTAGAGATCAGAGGTCGACAATGGGTATCTTCCTCTATTGCTTCTCACATTTTTAACATAGGGTTCCTCACTGAATCTGGGGTTCACTAGTTCAGGTAGACTGGTTGACCGACAGACCCTAGGAACCCTTCTGTCTCTCCCTGTGGCTGGGACTTCAGCCTTAAATTTTTTTTTTTTTTTTTTAATGTGTGTGCCAAGCCAGATACAGGCATCTAGCCCTGGAATAAATTTGTTATTCATTAATCAATTCATCTATTTAGTCTTGTGTGTTGCACGTCTTTCCATGTATGAGTACACATGCGTGTGCTCCTCACAGCCCCCCATCCTTCTGCGTGTCGGTTCTTCTGGCTCCTTCTGTGGTGTCCATGGGAGGGGGTGACACAGCTGTTCCAATTATGGCTGGATATTCCACAGTGAAAAACTTTTGCTCCTTACGATTGATTTAAGGGAACATTTTGTATATTTACTTGTTAGGCTGACAACCATGTCATGTGAGCGCAGACTCTGCTGTCACTGGATTTCATTTTGTATACGCATGTGTTGGATGTGCTTCTGTGTGTGGAGGCCAGAGGCTGACACAGCATGTCTCTCTGACTATGGGTACATGCTGCTACTGTGTGCCGGAGATCGGAGATCGTAGGTAGATCTGACCTCCGGTCTTCACACTTGTGTGGCAAGTGTCTTACTGACCCAGCCCCTCACCGGCTTTTGTTAAGCTTAAGCATTTCCCAGCAAAGCAAGACAGCTTCTTGTCAGGAATGCTGACTCTGCCCCTTCTGGGCCCATCCAGCCTATTTTCTGGGGATTTGGGGAACATTCCAAATCCGGGCTCCATTCATGTTGAACGCCAGGAGGGCCTTTCACCTCTCCAAGTGCCTCTGACTCACTCAGCTTTGGGAAAGACAACAGGGCTTTGTCAAAACTGCATTTCATCCACCTCTTCAGAGTGTCTGGCTGCTAACACTGCAGAAGGGCAGCCACATTCCACAAGAGGCCTTTCAGAATGCTCACCGTGAATGGACAAAGGCTGTCTAAGTAGGTCAGCAGCTGCCCTGCTGAGTTTTCCGAGTGAGGAATCAGAATCTGTTCACTTGGTCTTCCCAGGACCTCCATCCACTGTGCCTACCTCTGTTGCCCACTCGGCTTGTTCAACCGGACAAAGGGTACAAGTGACCCCTGCAGCTTGGATTCTTGCTTTGGTGGGCATTGTGTGGGAGGCTTTGCCGGGGTGGCCTCTGACACCTTCCCTCCCTCCACTTGGCATTTAGAACAGAGTTCACTGGTTAACCATCGCCATAGTGAGTGGGCCTCATGCCAGATTAGCATCAGACTGCAAGAGCCTCTGGATCACACTGGCAGCTTGTGAACATCTGGTAAGGTTTCCACAGAGGGCTGGAGGCATGGAGGATGGGCAGGCCACTGCAGGGTTGGTATTTGAGCCACAGGGGAGGGACAGTTCATTTGCCCATCACCAGGAGATGCAGGGGAAGGAGCTGAATCCTCAGCACCCTGTGAGAATGTTTCTGGAGCTGCTCAGTCTGAACCTGCACTGGGCTCAGTTGCTAGTCTGTCCCCAGGATGCCAGTAATCTCTCTCCAGAAATGACTGTAAAGAAGAGAGGGGACACTCACTCAATGTGGCCACATCATGGAAGAGGAACAAATAAGATGGACCCTCTTGCCATTTCCACAGTCTTGTTTTGGAATTTGGGGTTAAGTAGAAGGCAAGAGGTCTGCATAGCTAAGCAGTCAGGTCAAAGCGTGGTCCTGACCACCAATAACCCATCACTTCTTGGTTCATGTCTCGCCTGCATGGTTGTCTAGCAAGTTGTCCAAATGATGAGAGATCTCTTCAGGAAGACAAGCTCACTCTCTGGCTGGTGCCAGGCTCCAGCCTTTTCCTTCTAGCCTGAAATTCCCAGGGAAAGTCTAACTTCTGAGGACCATTGGCTCCATAATCCAATAGCCATAGCAAAAGGGTCTCTCTGGGATGTCTTCGTTCCTGTCAGGAGAGTTGGGAGGAGGAGGAGGTCAACTGCAGGAGCCATGGCTCAGCCACATGCGGGTGCGGCTGCTGCTACTGCTGTGGGCGACTTTGACCTCTTACTCAAGCAGCATGGCTAAGGTCAGTTGCTTCTGAGAAAGAAAGAACTTAAAAATGATTAGTAAGGGGCGGGAGACAGTAAAGTGCTTGCCAGGCAAGCATGACAAACTGAGCCTGAATCTCCAGCATCCACATAAAAAAAGATGTGGCTGCATGTGCTGGGGTGGCTGGGATAGAACCCCTGACCAGTTAATCTTGTTAAACTGATTAGCTTATTTCAGTGAGAGAGCCCGGCTCAAAAAGTTAGGGTAGGTAGGCATAGAGGAAGACATCCGTGGTCGACCTCTGGACACTAAATGCACACGAGTGCACATGCATGTATACCTGGCCACCCACCTACACAGATCCAATACACATGCATACAAGTGCAAATCACTTGTTCTATCAAAACGTAAGTAAATGAAAAACAGAAATAAAAAGAAGGGACATGAGAGCTCCTAGGTATGGGGGAGGAGAAGATTTATTGTAGCTGTAAGGGAGAGCATAGCCAGAGGCATTCTGGGAGAGTCCAGAATGGACATGACCCTGAGCTCGGTCATGACAAAGCGGGGAGAGGAGGGAACCAGGGGATCAGGAGACTGAGAATCCAGGAGGGTAAGGATAGACTAAGGGGTGGGTAACCAAAATAGTTGGAAGGGTAGCTGAGGGTAGGGCAGCCCAGCTTCTAGGCTAGGGAATTCAGGGTATGCCAGCCTTACTCTGTAACAGGTAGAGATGGAGGGATTCTGGGAGAATCCCTCCCAGCTTCACTTTGATATGTTAAATAGGCACCCCAGGTACCTATTTGTCTCCGGTTTAAGATCTAGCAGTAAAGGTGGTGGAATAAATGCTACCAAAAATAAAAAGCCAATATGAGAAGATTCGTGAGATTTGGGGTAGAGCTCATTATAGTTCAACATGTTTGTGATTTACATTAAAAGATGTGAAGATACACCCTCTGCTGTCACCCTGTTTATTTAATACATCCAATAGGATGATACAGCACACACTCATTGTGTGTGTGTGATATACTTGTGTTATGTGCATGGAATGGCAGGGATATAGGCACACACACCTATGCATCTTTTGGATTCTTTCCTCTTCTGTACACCCTCCTGGGTAGTTCATCAGAAACCCCACTTTTCCTTGGTGTCTATGGCCCTCCTGTCCAGGATCCAGTGTGTATGTGCGTGTATTGGACAACTCATTCAAAGAGTGAAGGATTCTGGGAGGAACTCTTCTAGTGCACTGACTACAGGTCAGAATGGTGGCAAGGCAGTCGGGGCTTTTCTTTCTTTGGCATTTTTCATTTTAGATTAAACAAATATTTATATTTGGATCTGATTCAATTTTTCAAGAGGCGGAAGGCTTCCGGGGCCACATCCTGTCTCGCGCTGTTTCCCCCAGTGGGATCCAGCCAACATGGGAACAGGAGCATTGACAAAAAAACAAAACAAAGCGACAACAAAAAACTACCAAAATAATATAAAACAGAACAGCTCAGGTAGAACAAAGGCAGAAAAGTTGGACTGAGAGAGGGAGGGTGGAGAAATGGAAGCCTGAGAGAGTGGGATTTGGGGGTGTGGGGGAGTTTAAAGCTGAAAGGATGAGATCACTACAAAAAGGCAGCTATGAAGAGACATTTTAAATTACGTACGGATTTTAGGGTTATTGGTGTGTGTGTGTGTGCGCGCGCGCGTGTCCAGTTTTCTCTTTTTGGAAATCTCAATAGGTTGTAGTAAACTGTTAAACTTCTCTAACTTGCAGTGGATTGAGTTGATTTTTTTAAAATCTTCCTTTCCTCTAGGAGGTAGCTATAAGGCAGCTAACTTTAATTTGACTCATCGGCGTTAATTGATCCCTTAGAAGGAGGAACTGGATGCTAAAGAACTGTGCAAACTTTTCTTTTGTTGGTTATCAATTTTGTTCATTTAGTTTGGAGACAAGAGCTTGTTATATAGCCCAGGTTGGCTTTGAACTCATGATCCTCCTGTCTTTTCCTGCCAGAGTGCTGGAATTACAGGTAACATCCTGCAATCCTGGGCCAACCCTTTCTTTTAAATGTTAGTCAGAGCTGACAACCCCTGAGTCCTGTCTACCACTCAGCAATGTAATCTAGGCATCTGGTCTGGTTACCCTGGAACCAAGACATCCTTTGGCCTGGCCCACATTTCTGGACACTCTACCCTCACTGAGATGCTGAGAACTGGTAAACATCACTCCTCTTAGACTAAAGGCTCTACCCCTTGCCTGAACGCACCCTGAAGGCTAATTTTGTACCTTTTACACTCTTCTAAATTCTAAATGTTCCTCCAAGTTGGAAACAGCCCTCGGTTCTATTTTAATGAAATTGAAGGTGGAGCTTGGGAGAAGGTCGTGACGGGGATAAGATGAGGTCATAGGGATGGAGTTCTGTGATGAAGTTGGTGTTTTTATATTAATAAAAATCCAGCTATCACACTCACTATGTCTTATACTGGGCAATGTCCTTCAACATATTATGATATAGCAAAATGGCCCTTATTGGCACCAGGACTCTGTCCCTAAACGTTCTGGGCTCTAAATTACCTGTTCTACAACAGACACACTAGGACACCACTTCTTCCCACATCATCCTGAAGGGCCTGTCTAAGGACTAATAACAAGTACTGGTGACGTTGGTCCCTAAGGATGCTATGCAGAGACCTGTGAGCAGGAGACACCCTCTAGCAGGTACTATTACTGTCTCTTCTCAAGTAGAAGAGTAAAGCAAGCTGTGGTGAGATAACTCACCTGGTAACTCACCTGGGTCAAGGAGGAGCTAGGCACGGTGGATCCTAGCCCACTCTCTTAATGTCTTTCTTTCTTTTTAAGATTTGTTTATTTTATGTGTTTGAATGCACTGTTGCTGTCTTCAGACACATCAGAAGAGGGCACCAGATCCCATTACAGATAGCTGTGAGCTGCCATGTGGTTGCTGGGAATTGAACTCAGGACCGCTGGAAGAGCAGTCAGTGCTCTTAACCACTGAACCATCTCTCCAGCCCTCCTTAACATCATGCTTGATTCCCTTATTTCACCTCCAAGGTCTCCTTTCTCCTGAAACTCTTCAATTTTTTTATTAGTGGCAAAAACACACTATAAATCTCCATTCTTCTTTCATTTTATTTATGTATTTTTGCATGCATGTGTACATGGGTCTTCTTGCTTGTATATACGTATTTGCATTTGTGTGTGTGTGTGTGTGTGTGTGTGTGTGCGTGCAAGTGTGAGAGGGCCTGCGGAGGGCTGAGGTTGATATCTGTCATTCTCTGTGATGTCTCTCTTCATTTTGTTTATTGAAGCAGGGTTTCTTAATTGAACTCAGAGCTTGCAGATTCTGCTAGTCTAGCTAACTTTGGGGAAACTCTCTCCTCTCTCTCTCTCTCTCTCTCTCTCTCTCTCTCTCTCTCTCTCTCTCTCTCCCTCCCTCCCTCCCTCTCTCTCTGCCTCTAGAGTGCTGGAATTACAGACAGGCTACCTACTAGGCTCTTGCATGGAGTCTGGGGGTCTGAAATCTGGTCCTCGAGTCTGTTCAGCAAACCATTTGCCCAGTACACTTCAGTTTCTTTTTATTTTACATTTTTTTTTGTTGTTGTTGCTGCTGTTAAGTTGCTCACACTCTTCTCACAGTCAACAGAGCTGAGATCAGTTTCAAGCTTTGCTGACCCTGTCAGCTGAAGCAAAAGACACAGGTAAGTCACACCCAGATTCCTGACCCTTAGATGCTGTGAGAAAGATGTTTATATTTTAGCCAATAAATAGACACTATGATACAATGCAGAAACAACGGGGTCATAACGGACACAGCTGAACACATTACGAAATGTCCCTAAACATACTTTCACTATTTTGTACTGTGAGTTTATGTGATGCCCTGTATAATTGATAATTATAAAATAAAAACGTATCAGTTTTGGGAAAGTTGGAGACATTATATCCTACAGCATCAAATATCCTGCTACAATGTATTCTTAGGAATTATACTTGTTTATTTATTGTTCTTTATCTGCCACGTCGTAGCACACAGGCAGCTGTTAGTGGACCACTTTAGGGAGTTGGCTCTCACCTGCCACAGTGTGGGTCCCAGGGATCAAACTCAAGTCCTCAGGCTTGAAGGTAAGTGCTCTTCACCTCCAATCCAGCTCACTAGCCCTGGTATCTACTTCTTTATGTAAAGATAAGCAAGCATCTCACCAGGGTGCAAATTGGCTTTCCTCTTTAGTAACTGATGACATTATAATTCTACCAAAAAGTCGTTTTAAGCTTCCTTATGAATTATTGCCAGTTAGAAAGGGATTGTTCGTTATACCTGAAGACCATCCATCTACATGTGAGGACCAGTGAGACCGAGGATCCCCAGTTAGATATTTGATTTCTCGGAGAGTAGCCTCTGGTTGTATAAATTTATGTAGCAGATTTTATGTTTTTGTTTAATACATTACTATTTTCTACCACACTGAAGTTTTATATAAACCTCTTTCTTTTTTTAATTTTAATGCAATCTTTTTAAAAAAAAAATCTCCATACCATGTAAAACTTTTTATGCCACAAATAGAACAAAATAAAATATTGGCTTATCTGGAACTCACTTTTGAGGCCTGAGGCCTGATTTTGACTCAACATTCTTCCCTGTCCTAAACTGGAACTGTTGTTTTTTTTTTTTCCAGAACTTAAAGTCAGGGCAGAGTTCTGAGAAGGACTTGCTCATACTGTGGTAATCTTCATTGTGTTTCCTTCTGATGTAGTCCTGAGAGCAAGTACCATGGCTGAGACAAATGCTTCTGGCCACAAGCAGACAGCTTCCTGTGCTCTCCTTCCTGTCAGAGAGTAGACTGTCTGGTCTTCCTATTGCTCAGAGACATGACATCGGATAGGGAGCCGATGACATACCATCATGGCATGCACATCTCAGACTCAGCACGAGTAAGCTTACCACCTGTATTGAATAAGTAGTTCTTGTAGAGGGCTCTGCTGTGCATTGTGGGATATTTGAGGCCTTCCTGGCTTCTCCCTTCTGGTTGTTGTCCTCCCCAGGACAGGACAATCAGGTCCTGGAGAGGTGTCAGTGGATAAAGCACTTTTTGCTCTTGCAGAGGACCTAGTTTCAGTTCCCAGCACCCACATGGAGGTTCTCAACTGTCTGTAACTCCAGTTCCAGATAATCCAGTTCCCTTCCCTGCCCTTTTTAAGGCACTGCATATGTGTGGTTCACAAGCATGCATACAGGCAAAACCATATGTACACATAGAATAAAAATAGGTCAATATCTTTTTAAAAAAGCATCTCCTAGACTCTCCTGGAGGAGGACAGTCTCTCATGGTTAAGAAAAGTCTCATGGTGTCACTCCACAGAGTCTGCCTTAACCTGGATTCATTCACAATCAGCAGAAACAGGGGCGAAGAACAGATAAGACACCCAAGTGTGATTTTTCACACAGCTTTTTCGAATTTATATTTCTATTTTAGAGGCTAGCCTCTCCTCCACCTCCATCAGACTCCTGAACCATACAGACAAGAGCATACAGGAGCATGTTGTCCTTTAAGAGGCTCTACCCAGCAGCTGACTCAGACAGACACAGACACCCACAGCCCAACAGAGGATGGAGGTTGGGAACTCTTATAGAAGAATAGGAGGAAGTTTTATGGCTCTGGAGGGGACAGGAAGACCAAGAGAGCCAACTAACCTGGACCCCTAGGGGTCTCAGAGATTGAACCATCAACCAAGCTGGCTGGACCTAGGCCTTCCTGCACATATGTAGCCGACTGCAGCTTGGCCTTCATGTGGGCCTGAACAAGTGGAGCGGGGGCTATCCCAAAAGCTGTTGCCTGTACATGGGATATGTTCTTCTAGCTGGACTGGAGTGTCTGGCCTCAGCGGGAGAGGAAGCACTAGCCTGGAAAAGACTTGAAGTGCTAGGGTGGGGGGGATACCCATGGGAACCCCCACCTGCTCAGAGAAGAAGGGGGTGGAGGATAGTGGAAGGATTGTGGGAAGGGTGATCAGGAGGGGAAGTGAGTGGGATGTGGAGTGAATAAGTAAAAATAAATAAATAAATAAATAAATAAATAAATAAATAAATAAATTTAATTAAAAAAGTGATACTTTTCTGGCATACAGGATGCAATTAGTATCCTTATTTCTTCCATTTAAAAGACTTATTTAAGTTTTAATTATTTTAGTATGTGTGTGTAGTTGCGTGCACATGTGAACACAGTTGCATGAAGAGACCAGAAGAGCTCCCCCGGAGCTGCAGTTACAAGCAGTTGTGGGTCACCTGGGATGGGTGCTGGGCATCAGACTCAGTCCTCTGCAAGAGCAGTAAGCACCTTCCAGCCCCAAGTACCCCATTCCAAACAGAACTGTAGTCAACAAAAATTCAAACACCGCTTTAGGAGAGAAGGCACATATGGATCTCTTTATTGTCTGATCGGTTAGACTTTTCAAAGGTGTCTGAGAACCCAGAGTTCTGCCAACTGCTGAGGAGGCCAGCAGGAGTGTGCGTGGCTCTCTTCCTGATGGTTTCGTTCAAGGAAGGCGTCCTGGGAAGAAAATCTCCATTTAGGAAATAAGCTCCATTTGATTGAAATCTTGTTTGACCATGACTTCACATTACAGCCTTAAAAAACTCATACTTTATTTAATAAAAAAAACCAGTCGTTTCCATAATCTTTTCGTAATTTTATAACTGGATGAGGACTTTAAAAACTTTACTTTTGAAACAGGATCTTACCTCGCAGCTCAGGCTGACCTTGAACTCAAAAGATCCTCCTGCTTCCAATTTCTGACTTCGGAGGCTGTAGCTAGGGTGTCCTTCCTTGGTTTATGATTATTTTTTAAAGAATACGTCTAGAGGCAGCATTCAAGATATAAAGTGAATAGAAAAGAAAAAAGAATACGTCTATTTTCCCTGCTGCTTAAGTTGTTTAATGCCAGGAGCTATGTTTATCCTCATGTATGTGACTGGTGTTCATAAATAATGTGTGTGTCTAACATGTTGGGCTAGCACATCATTTAATAGATGAATGAGTGAGAAGTCTTCATTAGATGAGGCCCTCCAAAATAAAATCTGCGTCTGTATGTTCAGCTCATGACAAGAAGAATGTTACACACATAGTGTATGAAGCTATTCAACATGTTCCTGCTGCGTATACCAAGAATAGCTATGCTCTCAGTACTCAGGAGGCTGAGTCAGGAGGATCCTGAGTTTGAGGTCAGCCTGATCAGCCTACATAATGAGCCCCTGTCTCAAAATACACAAAACTCCCAAACTAAATTAAAATAAAACTACATTTTCTCTTATGTCAAGAGTCTAAATGTTCAGCTGTGGCCCCCGGGATGCGTGTGGCCCTGGATAGCTGTGAATGCAACCCAACAAAAACTCACAAATTTAATAAAATGTTATGAGGTTCGGAAGGTTTTTTATGAAGCGTCATTATCTAGGGTTTGGATGTGAATCTTTAGGAAGACCGTGTTGTGTCTCCATCTCAAGATGTTGGGAATGCCTGATTAGGAAAGTCTCCCATGTTCAAATACTTTGTGACAATAGAACTACATGTTTGGACTTAGAAAGCTTTTTAGACGTATAATCGGCGTCTTTCTTTGAAGTATTCCACAGCTAGTAAAGAGAGGACAAAGTAGTTAAACAATATTAGTTAATAGAAGACAGCTCTGGGCTCAGCTGAGATCTTCCATATGAGGAAACACTTGTCCCTTCTCAGCTGGTTTTTCCACATTTTCCCCCAGTTAAGACAGAGGGTCTGTGTCTATTCACTCATCTATCCATTCTCCCCTAATTAGAACATTTCACTCAGTTTGTTCCATGGCTTTTCCAAGCCTCTATACAATTTAATTATCAGTAGATATGAGGCACATCTGATCCTGTTTGAGAGGGCCCGTGCTAATGATTGACAGCTCATGGGAAATTCCCGTGATAGGGACCTGAAGTCTCCTTTGAGGACAATGTGGAACTCATTTCCAGAGCCTGTATTTGAGGAAAGGAAGGCAGCACACAGCCTGTGCTTTTCTCCTCGTCTCCATCTGGTTGTCCCCTGTAACGTGGCACTGGTCAGCATGCTATCTGGCCTTCTGTTACTTTGGTATTTATGTCAAATGTCTTGGCATGTCCTGAATTAGCTGTGGCTTCTGACCTATGTAATTAAAGACCTTTAGTACTGGTCCCTACCTGACCAGAGGCATGCCACAGATAGACAATCTCTGAAAATTACAACCTTTAGCTGTGCTGAGCTCCTTCGCTGGTGGCGAGGAGTCCATGCAGAAGGCAGCCATGGGCGCCCTGTGTAAAATCAGTGCCTGCAATTTCTATAGCAAAGGATATCTCAGTGCTATACAGGCTACATGTAGGGGGTTCCTTCCCCTGAAGCTCATCCTGAACACAGACTGGAGAATATGCAACGTGATTCACAGAGCTTAGGAAAGCACCATGCTTAATGATTCCTAGAGCCCAGGAAAGCACCATACTTCTACTCACTCTTGTATTATAAAGAACATAGTCCAGGAACAGCCAGAGGAAGAGATGCACAGGGCAGGGTATGGGAGGGACTTGTGGAGCTTTCTCTGGCCTGTTTTCATCTCAGAACCCTGATGTACTCATCACCCTGCGGGCTTTCTGAATCTCCTTGGGGAGGGGTTCTTATGGACACCTACTCCAGGGCTGTGACTGAGTCCATCCTTGGTCATGGTGACCAATCAACTCAATCTTCTTCTCCTCACTGCTTCCCAGAGGTTGAGGGTGGAGCAGAAAACTTGAACCCTTTAATCTGTGGTTGGATTTTCTGGAAGCTTCTCCCTATCCTGAAGCTGTCCAGGGTCTGAATCCCTACGTGTCTTATTATTATATGAGAAACACTGTCACTCAGAAGATTCCAAGGCTCTTGGGAGCTATGAGTCAGGCACCAGGGAAAAAGCTAGATCCTTATTTTCTGTGTCACCGAAACGAGGTTCTATGACACTTGCCCTGGGTGAGAACTGACCAATACAGTTCCCTCTTTATACAGGGAGAACCAGGACATGGCTGCAGGGCAGTTTTCTGTCACAGGAAGGACAGGATAGAAAACAAGGTTCCCTCTTCCCAGGCTCTTAAGTTTTGAATTCAAAACTCTATTCTTCATAGGTGGTGGAACACAGTGATCAGATCAAATCAGCAAGGGCAAGATGGAGGGGCAGAGCACCAAATAAGATTTTGTCGTTTTGAGTTTTACTTCCTTGGGATGGGAAAGGCTATGTAAATCTTTAGCTTAGACTAAATTTGGCTGCAAGCTTTGTCTCCTGTACCCTTAACTATTTTTCTCCAACCGATAAACACTTATTAGGCAACAACTGTCTACATCTCCCTCATGACATCAGGTTCTGAAATAAGCATCCCACAGGCCTCACGTGGCTCGCTCAGTGTGG
Organism: Grammomys surdaster; assembly: GCF_004785775.1. NCBI lineage: Eukaryota > Metazoa > Chordata > Mammalia > Rodentia > Muridae > Grammomys > Grammomys surdaster. The sequence goes on from NW_021604656.1 coordinate 338,252, forward strand.
AAGGAATGTAGAAGGTTAATTGTGCACATGCGGGAATGCACATTGTTGCTTCTCAATGGTAGGTGACTCGGGGTACTCATTTCCCTGATCTTTTGCAGGATATTTAAGAAGAAAGGCTGAACCACCTGGATTGATCAGGAAGGATGTATTCTTGGTTTTCTGACACTTACTCCAGCATCATGAAGGGAGCTAACGGGAAAATGAATTCTATCTACAAAAACAATAAAAAGCAGCACCAGTGAACCACTGTTCAGCCCTTGACCCGAGTCTACTCTCTGAACTTTTTAGTTAATACAAATCAATAACTATCTTCATTAATTTGCTTAAATTGGTTCATCGGTTCTCTGCCCCACCCCTGTGTATGTGTGTGTGTATCTGTATGTCTGTTTGTGTCTGTGTGTGTGTATACATCTGTGTGTCTATATGTCCGTGTGTGTGTGTGTGTGTATACATCTGTGTGTCTATATGTCCATGTGTGTGTGTGTGTTTATACACTGGAGTACTGTTCCTCAGAAATTATTCTTGTCTTTTTGAGAAAGGGATCTTGGGCTCTTCAGGACCTGGGCTCACTGACTGAGCTAGGCTGGCTGTCCAGCAAGCTGCAGGGATCTCCTTGTCTGTATGCCCCCAGCACTGGAATTGCAAGCCTGTGCCACCATGCTTATATGATGGAGCTCTGGGGTCTCATGTTCTCCTGCTTACAAGGCAATCATTGATTGAACTCCCTCCCAGTCTCAGTTTTTCTGTCCTTAGGGACATCATGCCAACTGACTCATTAGAATGGTGACAGATAGAAAGACCAATCTAGGGATGGAGAACAAGCTACAAACAAGCCCATGGAGGGAAGATCATGGGACTCCCATGTGTGGTGGAGGGTGGAGCCAGAGGGAGGGAAGGAGGGAGGGACAGAGGAGGGCGTTGCAAGACTGTGACCCATGCTGCCTGCCATCTTGCCCAGGGCAGGGGGACTTTGTCCAGGAAAGTTGGGCACAACTTTGTTGCCTAGGCGGCAAGAGGATGGGCCTGGGAGTTTAGAGAGGGATGAGTCTGCCGAGATGATTATCAGGCTGTTCTGGCAAATCAAAGGTTCTTAAACAATTGGTCTCAGACTCCCTGCCCATGAAAAAATTATTGAGGACTCCAAAGAGCTTTGAAAAATTAGACAATAAAACAAACTTTAAGACATTATGTAATTCCCTTAAAATAACATTAGATGATCCATTAGTGTAAAAGGGGGCAGGGAGCTGTTTGACATTTTTGTAAAACTCTTTAAAGTCTATCTCTTCCAAAGCCAGATGGCATCCTCTGCTTTCAGAGGTTTTGGTTACAGTCTATGAAGACATCCAGACCTATCCAGATAGGCGGCTGGGTCGGGCAGGTGTTACCTGAATCACCAGGGTCCCGGAACCTTAACACTGGGATTCAGCCCTCCATCCTCGCTAAGTCAATTAAACAGGCAAGGAACAGTACAAGTAGAGAACAGAGATTTATTCAATGTGGTTGCTTTGGGACGAGAACAAATACAGAGATGTTGAGGTCCCCGAGTTCATCTCCGGAGTTTAGGTTTGAACAGAGGGAAGAGCTACGTGTATGAGCAGACCTGGTCAAGTATGGTTTTGCCCATCACTGACCCACACTGTCGTGGCTCCGGTGTCTCTCTCCTATGGGCCTTCTGACAAGTTCTACCAAATCCCCTCATGGGTGATCAACTCCCCAGAAGTCAGCAGGATGGAGAGGGAGGGGCTGCAAGGTCGTGACCCATGCCGGCAGCCATCTTGTTCAGGGTTGGGGGTGGGGCAGTGAGACTTTTTTCAGGGGCATTTCAGCATTTTCCTTCTCTCAATACGAGATTCCCAGGAGAAATTTCAACTTCTTAGGAACCATTGTTTCATTAGCTTGCTAGTCAAAGGGAGAGGCACAAGTATCTCCCTTCTTCTTCGCTACTGACAAAATGGAGGCAGAGGAACACATTCAGAGTCTTTTCAGGTAATTAGTCGTTTCGTAGTCCTACCCTACATCTGACAGGCAGGAGTGTCTTCAAGGTTGACTCAAAGAGGAATCTGAAAGCGTGTGAATGAACTCACATTTTGTTTTATTTTAACCCATTGTCTCTTCCACACCCTATGGCATGATTTTGAACTTTTAGATACCTTGAAAGCATCTTGGAGATCCCCTGGGTCTTTGGACTGTCCCATTAGCTGTTATAAATCAAAAAGGCTTGGCAGGAACCCCAAAGAGGGCAATGAAAGTGGCCTATTTTAGTCGTTTGGACGCTGCACTCTCTCAAAAAATGGTGGGAGGAATGGAATTATGTCTCTGTTTTGTGTCTCAGGCATGGGATGGACCTGACCATCACTAATGTGTTTCAGACGGTAGCCTCCAAATGTCTGTGGGAAGGTTTTTCAGAAAGGGAGAAAGAAAGAGAGAAAGAAAGAAAGAAAAAAGAAAGGTATGCCTCAAGAAAAAAAATCTCATTACCGAAAAATCATCTTCAAAGACAGAGAAAGGCTCAGAGCAAGGAAAATACAAACTCAGTTGTAGCTAAGCACGTTTTCTTGTCTTTGTTGAGAGGCCTGTCGAGATGGTGTACATAAGAAACTCAGAACTGGGGTGGTGATCACAAAATTTTGGCATTACAACAGAAATGAAGGCTTGTGGCCAAGAAACGTGTGTGCGGTGTGTGTCTTTGTGTGTGTCTGTGTGCATGAGAGAGAGAAAGAGAGAGAGAGAGAGAGAGAGAGAGAGAGAGAGAGAGAGAGAGAGAGAGAGCGCAAAAGGGTGCAGCTGTATTCCCCAGAGTGGCAGGGCTTCTCAAGAGCTGGGCATAGGACCCAGATCGCCTGGGAAGTTCCCTTGCCGTTTCTGGGAACTGAGGTTGAATCGTGTGTGTGACCTGGAACTGAAACTTGCTACAGTGGAAGCCTGCATGGAGTGCCGTCTTTGAACTTGATCTACTAATAACTCTCCCAGGCTGACTTAACCTGATGGTTCTGGAGATGAGAACGGCTTTTTACAAGAGTGCAGTGCAAACTGCTATGGGAGGAAGTGGTTCCAGACACCGGCCTTCCTTCCCTGACTGACACCTGACCCAGGCTTTGACTCTTGACCAGGGGTCTCAGCTCCTGTCTCTATCTGTAATTTGCCGGTGTTCACGAGAGTCTTTTTCCTATGGTAAACCCAGTACTCACCCAGGACTACTTTCGCTCTGGTCTTGGCTCAGCACCTTAGCTTTTCAATTAGTTTATTTTAAAATTGTTTGTGTGTGTTCGTTCTATGTGTCCATGTGTTTATTTGTGCTTGTCTGTATACATGCGTGTAGAAACCAGAAGGGGATGTTAGATGTCTTCCTTGATTGCTTTTTGAGACAGGGTTTCTCCTTGAACCTGGAATCTGGCAGGACTGGCTGGCCGGCAAGCCTGGGATCCACCTGACTCAGCCTGGGTGCTGAGATGACAGGCACATCCACTGTACCCAGCTTTTTTTGTATGGGCTCTGGGTATCCGTCCAGGTCCTCAGGCTCAAAAGGAAGATGCTCTGGTAACTGAACCACCTCCCAAACCCATCTTCATTTTTTTTTTTTTTGACAGAATGTCCTGAGCCGTGAACAGGAAGGAGACCTGGCCTTAGGGTGAGGTTTTAAAACATTCTGGAGTTTTGCTTTGGGCATCACAAGTTCCTCTCTCTCTAAGTAAAAATCTGGGACCTAACCAAAGACCCCCGAACACAGGAAGGCTTCCAAGTACGTAAGCACAAGGGCGGAGCTGCGCATGAGCGAGATGGAGGTGGGCAGGTCCCAGCTCCACCCAGTTTCCCCTAGCTCAGGTTGCTATTTTACCGAACTGTGTAGGAATTTTCACTGCGAAGACAACCAAGAAATTACTTCTCTTCCACTCTCATGATTTATGTGTTTTTTTCTATGTTCTATATTATGTTCCTATAAAAGATGGCAATACCTTATATACTAAGACAGTAAGGGTGGGAATCATACTTACGCAGGGTTTATCTGAATAAATTAGAGTCGGGGGTTTTCGTACTACACTGAAGATCATGTCTCAAAGAAACCGTCAGAAAGTTAAGTGCTCTCGGTGTACAGATTGTGTCGGAGGACGAAATCACAGGGCTAGAGAGATGCTCGGAGGTTAAGAGCTGGATGTTCTTACGTTTGGATCCCCGCACCCATGCTAGATGGCTCACAACTGCCTAGAACTCCAGGGTATCCAATGCTCTCTTCTAGCCTCTGAGGACACACACACACACACACACACACACACACACACAAGTAAAAATAATTGTTTTTCAGAAGGACAACATTTACAACAAAATTTCTCAGTAGTCTTATTGTCATTTACCTGTGTTTTCTCACTCAGGGCAGCCTCATTCTCATCCTGCCGAAAAGAGCAAGGTCTTCCATGCGGTGTGCGGACAGCATAAAAGGACCAAGTCTGATTGGTCAGCATCAAAATCCGTTATTACTGTTGCTGTTGTTTTATGTTTTGGCAAGGGCTAAAGCAGATGCCTCCCTTTGGACTCTGCCTCGGGTCACCTGGAATCTTCCATTTTCTGCCTGGGGTCTGTCAGCTTCCTTTCCGTTTCCCTGCAGCAAGGGTAGCCCTCAGTGCAAGTGCCTCCACATTGGCTTGGTCTAGCCTGGGCTGCTGCATTGCTCAAACCAAATACAGACCCTTCTGGTGTTATGTTTTAACAGCTGCTTGTCAGTTTCTTGGGGGAAAAAATCTTTTCAAAAAGCCACTTTGGGTTTCTGTCAGCTCTGTGATGATTCCAACGAGATTGTAATGAACTTTGGAGATGCTCTGTGGAATGTTGGAAGACCTGAGAGGATTGATTAGAGAGGTTCACTTCCGGCTCCGACATTGACCAGCCTCTCCTGGCGGAGGGAAGAGCTAATGGAACTTCCTGGGAGAGAGAAAGCCAGTGCTGGGCTCGGGAGATGGCTCAGCCAGTAACGTGTTTGTCTTGCAAGCCTGAGGACCTGAGTTCAATTTCCATAACCCACACTGGCGATTCAACAGTAGCAAAATCATTGTTATGAAGTAGCAATGAAAGGAATTTTATGGTTGGGAGTGGGGTCACCACAACAGGAGGAACTGTAGGAAAGGGGGGAAGCACAGGAAGGGTGAGTGCCACTGCTCTACATTGAACTGATGTAGACCAGCAAGCTCAGCACTGGGATGCACTCACACATTGGTGGGCGATGCTGATGTTTGAGACCCAGCACACAGCACGTGGCTGGTGGCTGGTGTGCTCCAATGCGTGAGTGCTCAGACGGCCTGTAACTCTTTTCCTTTAATTCTGTAATTCCTGTAATTCTCTTCTTTTTACTTGGTAGCGAAGATACTGGGGTTTGAAACTACACTTTTTGTATTCCACCAAGCTGGGAAAGACAGCAGGGTTTAGCTGAACACTCTTGACTTGAAGTCTGTCCCAAGGATACAGTGAAGGTTCTTGATGGGTCTGCAACCCATCACTTACAAGATTACGGAGGCCTCTGGTATGAGATGATTATTATCCCGATACATCAGCTCATTGGTACGCCGGGCACTCCATCTGTCATGATGTATTAGAGCAAGCCACTAGGTACAGTCTTCATTGAGAAGTGGAAGATCACATGAGCACCGTGGTACTCAGACCCTTGGGACTCTTGTGGAGGTTGCCTACCATCCTCCTAAGTATGTGAGGCTGAGAGCTTTGTGGAGCTTTTCAAAGGAAGTCCAAATTCTGCAGCAAGGCTACCCATGAGGCCCACACTCTACTTACGTTTTGAGAAGCCTCCTTCTTAGACTACTGTTCATTTTAGGGAAAACATGCTCTCTATCAATGGTCATCTCTCTGTCCCAGATGGTACTCTTAAAAAGTCAGAATTTAGGGATGGAGAGATGGCTCATTGGTTAAGAGCACTTGCTGCTTTTCCAGAGGACTCAGGTTCAGTATTCAGTTGTGGTGGTTTGAATAAAAATGGCCCCTATAGGTCCCTGTTAGGGAGTGGCACTATTAGGAAGTGCGGCCTTGTTGGAGTAGGCGTGGCTTTGTTGGAGGAAGTGCTAAGGGGTGGGCTTTGAGGTTTCAGAAGCTCAAATCAGGCCCAGTGAGTGGCTCACAGTCTCTTCCTGCTGCCTGCCTATTCAGATGTAGGACTCCCAGCTCCTCCTCCAACACCTCATCGGCCTATGTGCCACCATGCTTCCTGCCATGACTCTAATGGACTAAACCTCTGAACTGTTAGCCAGCCTCAGTTAAATGATTTTTATAAGAGTTGCTGTGGTTATGGTGTCTCTTCACAGCAATGGAAACCCTAAAGATAATAGCATACACATGGTGACTCACAGATGTCCAGTTCCAGGGAATCTGATGCTCTCTTTTAGTCTCTACAGCCACCAGGAACACACAGAGTACACAGACATACAAGGAGGAAAAACGTTCATTTACATTCATGGGTAAATACATAAATAATTTAAAAGGTGATAAAATTATGCACAAAGTATATTTTGGAATGTTGAAATGTTACCAGCCTAATATGCAAAACAGGAATAATTCCCAAGTATTTTGCAGTTGATACATTGTAACAGAACAGATGTTAATGAAAGGGGGGAGAATAGCACTGTCACCAGGATTATCATTACTATTCATGTTTCCTGAGAGTGCTCTATGCAGTACTCCCTCTTGACAGCTGAGGAAGCAGACAGATCCAAAGAACCAGGCCCAGAGCCCCGCTTAACAACAGTGCTGCCATGTCCTGCCTAAGTACACATGAGCAACAAGTCCTGCTTGGGACCTACACTCAGCACAGAATTCAAGACATGACTTGACACCTCACAATGTGTCTCTAACTTACATCTCAGTCTAACATTTTGTCAGAAAGGTGAGAATAGCTTTCTATGACATTTTTAACATTTGTTGAGGTTTCATGGATTTGACAACATGAAGAGGTTTTGTTATTGTTATCAACATTGCTTGCTTTTCATAAGTGACCCTTGAAACAAGGACAATTTCTAAAATATTTGCATAGAATTTTTTAGAAAGTTCTCACACTGATTTTATGATAAAGAAATAAACGAGTCATCGGGACTGGGTCTGTACTACAAGGTTCTGCCGTGGGTGGTCTGTCCAGGGTGGTTTTTAACTTACTTGTCTGGTTTTCTCCGTTCATCCTCCAGTAATTGTGGTTTTATTTTAGGGATCAAGTGAGAGGACTTTCCATCTCAAAGCAGAGACATGAAGATGGAGCCAACTGGGGTATGATTTCCCTGCAGTCTAAGGGAGACTGCTATTGGGCAGCACCGACAGAGAAAGGCAGGTCTCTTCTGGGGGTTCCCAAGAAGGTATGCCACACTTGAGTGGGAAGTTGGACAGATGGATGTCCCTGCTGTGAGCTCCAAGTGTCTATGATAGGTAACTGATTTCCTTAATGCAGAGAAGACTGGCTTGAAATCGAGCTCACTGTGGTACAGGCAGACATCCGAGTAGAACTCCGAGGTTCCCGGGCAAGTATTAGCTTGTGCATGACTTACAAGGGAAGACAGTGAAAGATCTGTGTCTCTGATAACCGTGCCCAGTCGTTGTAGAAACCACTTTTGAATGTGCGGTCAGGAACACTGGGACTTCCCAGCCTCTCCAGCCGTACGACTGACCTCTCACAGAGACACTTAACCATTGCTACACTAGGGGAGCACATTCCCCCTCACCTCATGCTATTTCCCGGTCCCACAAATTCCAAACACAGTTTTCCCTCTCTTTTTCCTTCCCTCTCTCCTTCCCTTCTTCCTTCCCTTGTTTCCTCTTCTCTTCCTCCTTGTTTTTGTTTTTTTCCAAATGTCCAAGATAGGCTGCAGCCCCTGGGGGTGAGCTTGACTTCTGAACTTCTGATCCTCCTGCCTCCGCCCCCGCCCCGCCCCGGCCCCGCCCCGCCCCCGCCCCCGCCTCCGCGTCCGCCTCCCAAGTGCTGGAATTACAGATGTGTGCACCATGCCCGGCTTGTGCAAGACTGAGGGCCGAATCTAGGCATTCACTCATCCTTCTTGTTTCTGAGTCACTGAGTTGATCTGTATCTGAGGCTGGTCTGGAGCTTGCTCTATAGCCCACGCTAACCTCAAATTTACAATCCTCCTGCCACCACCTCCTGAGCCCTGGGATTACAGCTGTGTCCTACCATAGCAGCCCAAAAGTCTTTTCCTAAAGTCAGTTCATTTTGATGGACAGGAAACCGTTGCATGTGTTTGGGTCCTGTGGGATGCTTTGATTTACATATCCATGGTGCAATGCTCTAACGTGAGCATCTTAACAGCAAACGACTTCTTCTGCAAATTACCCGTCATTCTGCAGTTCTCTGCTTTAGAAGGGGGCAGCAGTCTTATCTGCTCTGGGCAGGATTCGTTCAAAGTGACCCTGTCAGAACAGAATTCCTCCATATGCCAGCTGAGAGTCTCACTTCCTGTCTTGTCTGACCGAAGAGGAGGGAGTTTGTTTTCCAGCTGAGCACACTTTGAAAAGGACTTTGAAGAAGTTAATCGCATCAGGCAGACACCAGCCAGTCACTGCTGCCTGGGGCACCACAAGGACTCTCCAGACTTGGCGTCTGGTGACATCCCACAGGCTTGGAGCCTTATCTCTTTCTGGAGCATCACCCCAGCTTCTCTTCCAGAGCCCTGCCCTTGTCTCGTGCTTCCTCCACTGTGTAGATGCCGTATTCCACTTCTAATCATGGCTTTGGGAGGGGCTGCTGAGAGCAGTGGACCACGATGCTCGGCACATCAGCTTCACTGTGGTCCTTCCTTGGAAGGAAACAGCGGTGTCTCATGAAGGCACACTGGACCCAGATCGTGTGTAAGGGACACACTTGTGTCCCTCCCAAAATCATACATCAATGTCCCACCAGGACAAAACCTTTAAGGAGATGCCATGCTTTGCATACGAAATGTCCCACCAGTTAAATACTTGTCCTGTTGGTGGCGCTGTTCAGGGAGGCAATGGATTCTTAGGAGGTGGGGCCTGCTAGAGGAAGTCTGTCAGGGGGTGGGATTTTATTGGCTGGCCTCACTTGCTGCTCTCCCTTGCTTCCTGTTCTTGCTGCTACTATAATGAACTCTACCCTCCGTACTGTAAGGCAAAACAAACCCTTTCTCCCTGAAGTCACCTATCAGGTTATTTTACCACAGCCGCAGAAAAGAAACCATTACAAAAGGCAATTACGGTAAAATGAAATTATAGGGGTGTCCTAAGAAGAAGAGACCATGGACAAGCAAAGCTGGGCGAGCACAGGACGATCAGGGCAGAAAGGCATCGGCCAGACAGAAAGGCTTCACAAAACCAGTTCTCAGGCTTCCCAGCTCCAGAAACATTTTAGCACAATCTCTGCTTTTTAACATGCTGAGCCTGGAATGCCTTGTCATTGAGACCAAGGGAACTCCCAGGGAGGAATCCAGATATGCAACTGTGAACCTTTAGGTAGTAGTGGACATTTAGTTAAGTTCCTTTATTTTTCTCAAAATGTTTTGTATGTGTACTAAAAGCACAAGCAGGAAAAAAAACCTCTCTTTAACTTATGGTCTGGTGGGAGGACAGATAAACTCATAAATAATTATGATTATCTCAAATAAAATCTGCATACAACAACAAAAACACACTTCAGCCTCTTGTGGGGTTAGAGTCTTCTGATTTTTTTTTTTTTAATATCTGTGCAGAACCATGAGCAGCTAGAAGGAGACAACAACGCAGAGGCCTCTGGGAGTGCCATTTCTGCAAAGCGGACCCTTGGGCAGCTGTCCTAGAGTGGAAACTCCCTGTTTGAGACAAAGGCATGTGACTTCAGGACAATGGTGACCAGGAGAGTGTGTGGTAAGGGTGGCATGGGAGCCCTGCATTAGGCCCTTTCACTTAGTGTGAAGAGACTGAAGTTCAGAGTTCTAGTGACAAGGGCTTACACTGGAGGGCGTTGGCAGGGTACTGATGTGATCGAATTTGCCCTCGGAAGGTATCTCTTCTAGTTCCACACGGAGCCTGACTATGGCAGGTGAGCTGATATGAGGAGAGCTGCATGGAGCCGTGAGGCTTCCACAGGGATATTAAAAGCCCTGAGCTCACTCAGGGGGGACGATAGAGAGAAAGAGGTTGTGTCTAGGATGTGAACTGGAATTAGAGTCCACAAGCTGGCCCAAGCTTGAGGACCAAAGATCAAATCTCCACCATCCTCGTAAGAAGCCAGGAACGGTCACATGTAACCTGTAACCCTCAGTGTTGTGTGGGGTGGAGACAGGAGAATGGCTGGGACTTAATTGATTACCAACCTAGTTCCAGGATTGGTGAGAGACCCTGTCTCAAAGGAATAGGCAGAGAGCAATGAAGCAGGACACCCAGAATGCTCCCCCAGTGGAGCCCTCGGTGAGATGCTAAAAAGATCAGCTCCTGTGATGTACAAGGCATGAGCTACAAAGGATGTCAAGTCTTAGGCAGACACAAGACGTCAATGATCTGTGCTAAGATCTAAGAAGAGATGCCCCCTGCAAGAACTGCCCGTCAGGAGAGCAGACATGTACAGACGGATGAGCACATGCCAGGAAATCCCATGATCACCAGATATGGCCTAGACAGGCCAGATATAAAGTAGCACACACCAGACGCCAGGGCTCTTAAAGGAGGCAAGCATGTGTGTGTGTGTGTGTGTGTGTGTGTGTGTGTGTGTGTGTTCTCACGTGTGCACCCATGTGGATGTAGGTAGCACCAGAGGCCAGGAGAGGGCACTGGATTTCCAGGAGCTGGAGTTACAAGTGACCGTGGGCCATGTACTGTACTGTGGGTGGTAGGATCTCACTTAGGTCTTCCATAAGAACAGCAAGCACACTCTTATCCACTGAGTCATTCATTGCTCCAGCCCCATGGTAATAAATCTTTTTTTTTTTTAACTAAAAAACTCATATAAAAAAAGCCAGTCTCTTTCCTCGGAATTTTATGTCCCCAGTGTGTCATCCCTGCCCCACTGCAGGGGCAGCTTCTGTGTGTTGGTGACTCTGGGGTTGTCACCCACAGTTAGATGCTAAGGGCTGTTGTTGGATTTGTCTTTCGTTCTCTTTGTTGCTAACTTACTGTCCATTGCAAATTAGGGGCATTTTCTTGTCTTAGATTCCACCTTCCTCTTGCTTTTCTTCCTCCTTCAAGATGTTAATTCTATTACCTTTTGTTATTTTATCGACCGCCACAGTTGATGCACTTAAATTTCCATTTCCTGTTCCAAGAACTTTATTCAGTATCTCTGACTCTGCTCAATATGAAACGAAAATACATCACTGTTTGCTCTCTGCCTCCTGCTCTCTTCACCCAGCCACCTCCTCCCTGTCACACTTGAAGACATTTTGTTTGTAAAAGTTGGTCACATTTATGTTCTGCTTTGCTCAGACTTGATGCTAAGAATTGAAAACAAAACAGCTTTGACATCGTCCTATTTATTCTTACTCATGATTTTGGCCATCTGCTGGCCTGAGACCACACCGTGTATCTGTGTGATGCTAAAAGGAAAATGCCCCCAACTCAGATTCATTCTCTTTTATGATTTCTCCAAATTGGCTTCGCGTTTGGATCAGAACTACATGCAGAAAATTTGTGGGTTTTTTTGTTTTTTGTTTTTTTTACTAAAAAAGTATTCATTTGTTTATTTATTTAGGCATGTCTGTTACCTTTCTTATTCTTCTCCTCTCCCACCCCTCAAGTAGGGCTGGAGAGTAGGCTCTGAGGATAAAAGCACTCTGCTCTTGCAAAGACTTGGGCTCAGTTCCTGACATCCACACAACTGTAACAGTGAGTAACTTCAGTTCCAGGGGATCCAATGGCCTCATCTTTTTGTTGTTGTGTACCAGGCAGTGCACACATACATGTTCAGGCAAGCGCTCATACACATAAAATAAAATAAAATAAAATAAAATAAAATAAAATAAAATAAATACAAATAAATTAAAAAAAAACCAAAAACCCAAGTTCTTTGGGCTTTCCTCAAGCCTTTATGTATACTTATTTTTTTCTAGGTGGCATTCTTGATTCTGAGAATAAAGGTGGGAATGAAGTAGGCCCCAGTCTCTGTACTTCTCGGAACATCCGTTCCTTCTGCCAGAGGTGATGGTAGCAGGCAAACACAGAGGTAAACACAGTGGAGGAGGAGGTGCTGCTGTACAGAAGAGGGACTGGGCCACTAGGAAGTGGCACGCAGACGGGAGTCACAGGTTTGAATACAGAGATTTGTGCAGCCTTTCTTGAGATGACCTCAGTTAGTCACTTGTGTTGCTGCTGCAACAAAGTGTCTGGCAAAGATAACTGATGGAAGGAAGAGCTTAGTTTGGCTTATGGATTCAGGGTATGCAAACTCATCGTGGTGGGAAGCCATGGTTGTAGGAGATTTGACACAGCCGGTCACATTGTATCCACAGTCAAGAAGTTTTCTGTAGTGAGGGAAGTTTTCTAGTAGTTTCCTGAGTGAGGGAAGGATGAGGTTAGCAATTTCAGTGTGGCATCAAATTCCTGCAAAACTCTGTTCATGTTTCCGAAGGGGGGGCACAGAGAGGCACAGAGAGGCACAGAGAGGCACAGAGAGGCACAGAGACAGCGACAGGAACAGAAACAGAGAGAGATGAATGATTTTGCTCAATGGCTTTCATTCAGTCCAAGACACCTGAGTGGATCTTCTCAATCTACCTAACTCAGAAAATCCCTCACAGAGGTACCCAGGGACTAGTTTCCATCGTAATGCCAGTCCCATCAGTTGACAAGAGAAATCAGCCACCATAGCACCACGGGCTTCCCCCAAGCTCATGCTCCTCACTGCTCTTGACTTCTGTAGGCAAGGGAGCCAAGGGGAGTCAGTCTGTGCACTTGAACCTAGAAGCCTGGTTGGGGTGCAAGACTCTCCTCTGTGCCGTTCCTGACTCCCTGGCCCCTCTGGGTACAGACTCTCTTGTCCGAGGGCTGAAGTGAAGTCAGGGGTCTTAATTCTTCTGGTCACACTATCCACGTTTGTCCCAGGCTTTACAATCTGGCCCTGGCATCTTCATCCACAGAGTGGGAATAAGGAGAGGTTTCTCCCCTTAGTGCCGGACCCCAGTGAAGCTTTTACTAAAATAGGCTTCACCACGGCCAAACTAGTAGTTTTCTGAGGGAGGGAAGGATGAGGCTAGCAATTTTAGTGTAGCATCAAATTCCTGCAAAACTCTGTTCATGTTTCTTTTGATGCTCAAAAGCCGAGCCCTCCCCACCCCCACCCCCGTGCCGTGAAGGACTCAGAATGCCGGTCTCAGGGGTATCCCAGAGGGCAGGGACTCTGCGCTTCTGCACACTCTTTCAGACAATGGTGACTTCTTTAGGGAAAAGAAAATGGGATGATGTCATCACAAGTGACTTCCGGGCTTTTGCTTTGCACGTTCTACAGCCTCCAAGTTTCACCTAATGAACAAGACTTATTAAACAAACATACTAGACTAGATTAAAGGAAAATGCTCGAGTTGGGCCCTAGATTTGGACAAATAAGAGACACAAGCTCTTTAACGGTCTATCAGATGGAGTTTGATGTTAGCGTCATGCTTGGAGCAGTCTGTCTTTGTTCACTTCCCAACAAAGCTACAGAGAGCATGAAATGAAAGGGAAGTAGATCTTCATTCTCCCTCCCTCCTCCCTCCCATCCTCCCTCCTCTTCCTCCTCCTCCCCCTTTTCACTATCTCCCTCCACCATCCCTCCCCTATAGGAGACAGGTCTCCAGCCTGGGCCTCAAACTCACTTTGTAGCTAAGGCTGACCTTGAACTCTTAATCCTCCTGCCTCCTCTACCTCCAGAGTGGTGTAGTTATAAGCATGTGCCACCACGTGTGGTTTATAGAAAACAGAATTCTTATGGCTAGGAAAAGGGCCATTGGTTTGTTTGAGTTTAATTTAAAGCTTCAGTGACATCTCTACATTTATTTTAAATATTTTTGATTTTTATTAAGATGTGTCAACTGTATGTATCCGTCACGTTTACTGTTAGGTTTACACACATGCCTGACGAGTTGTCCACAAGAACGAGGGTGACGTGATTGTTCCATACAAGCCTGCAGAGTGCTCTCATCACGTCCAACCTCCCTTTGTCCTCCCCACCGCCATCTCTAGGGAGCACCACGCTGAATCCGGATCTACTGGTTTCGATTTCCACATGTGTTGGAGAGCACATTGAGAGCAGTTGTCTTTCTGTGTTAGGATTATTTGATGCCACATGTTCTCCAGGCTACTTTGGTAAATGATAGGTCTCCTCCTCCCACTCCCTCCTCCCTCCTCTTGTTCCTTCTCCTCCTCCCTTTATTCCTCCAGCTTCTCCTTCCCCCTCCTTCCCTTTCTCTTCCTGCTTTCTCTTCTTCTTCTCCTCCTCCCTCCTCTTCCTCCTCCCTTTACATGGTTTTGCCCCTTCAGCCTCCTGAGAGCTCCAAATGTCTGCAACGCCAAGACCTGATACCTTCACACAGACATGCATGCAGGCAAAATACCAATGCACATAAGATGGAAATAAATTTCATATATATATATATCCAAGTATGAGCCACTACTGTGCTTGTCTAGATTGAGGCTTGGCCTAGCTAGTATGTCAATTTAACACAAGCTAACATCATCTGAGAAAAGGAGACATCCATTAACAAAATACCTCCGTATGATCAGGCTATGGGCAAGCCTTAGGGCATTTTTTAAATTAGTGATTGATAGGGGAGGGGTCTTATCCCACTGTGGGTGGTGCCATCCCTGGGCTGGTGCTCCTGGGTTCTATAAGAAAGCAGGCTGGGCAAGCCATGAGGTGCAAACCAGTAAGCTGCACCCCTCCATGGCCTCTGAATCAGCCCCTGCCTCCAGGTTCCTGCCCTGCTTGAGTTCCTGCCCTGACTTCCTCTAGTGATGAACAGTGATGTGGAAGTTTAAGCCAGAGAAACCCTTGCCTCCCCTTCAACTTGCTTTTGGTCAGAGGGTTTCATCACAGCAATAGAAACCCTGACTAGGACAAGGCACAAACCTACTCCACCGAGTGCAGATGTTGCATTTTCTTTGTTTATCTACCTGCTGAGGATAAACACATGTAAGAAGACATGTTCATCCTCATCAGCCATCAGAGACGTGCAAATCAAAACTACAGTCAGATACCATCTCACCCCAATGAGAGTGGGCATTAGCAATAGAAAAGCAAAATAAAACCAAGAGCAAAACCCTACGATTGCTGACAAGAATTGAAAAGGGCTCCTAATCCTTCCCAAACAGTTCCACAAACTAGGAACCAAGAATTCAAATATATGACTTTAGGAGCTATTCTCATTCCAACTACCACATACTCATCTGAGGAGCTGTCCACTGGCCTGGCCTGGACGTTTTAAGTTGATGCCACAAGGCTAAACTGGACTGTGACAGTCTGTGTGGGTGGCACAGACATCTATCCAGTGTGTTGTGCCCTACATTTGCCATGTTTCTTTCTTGCTGTTATTTTTGACCTGGTCTACTCTAGTGGAACATGGCCTTCAGCCAGTGTTCTCACGGTAGCTGTCCTAAGAGGAAACTCTGCAGGAACTGAAATAGAAATGAAGCCTTCCTGAAGACTGTGGCTGAGGGTTAGAGCTGGGCCTGTTGCAACCAACGTCACAAACTTCTGGAACCGTAGAAGAAAGCGGAGGTGGCTACAGGAATAAGGGGCTATTGAGCTCCAAGGCACTTCAGGACAGGCTTTGGTTGCTGTTTGGGAGTCTTTGTGATTTGACTGTTTTCTTGAAAGCATGTTGTAAAGCTGACAGCCGTGTTTTCTACATTTCCCCCTGTTCTGTGGAGAAATCTCAATGGGAAAATGCTATTCAGGGTGGCAGAAGAGAATGCATATGTAAGACCATCAGGAGAGAACGGCATTCCAGAGCACCCAAGTTCACTTCCAAGCCCTCATATAGTGGCTCACAACTAACTCCTTGTACCTGCAGTTCCAGAGGACCTAAGACCCACCCTCTTCTGATCTCCATTAACACTGTACTCAAGTGTAAACAGCCATACACACAAAATTAAAACTAAAATAAATCTTTTTTAAACTTGCCATTCAGGATCCAGACCTGGCTTTTTCCTGGAAACAAATGTGGATCCAATGGCTCCAGGTTCTGCTCCCCTCTCTCTGGGATGGAATCGACCTGATTCCACCCCAGCATATGGAGTATTTGGGATCTTTTCCCTGTAGCAGTGGGGTGGAGTACTAAGAGTGTCTCTGTACTGTAGTATATCTGTGAGGTGGTAAGACAGAGCTCTGCAGAGCAGCAGGGGACACCAGACAGGAGCGGGATCATACCCTGGGTCATAGGGTGGATACCCTTCAAATGCAGTTTGGAGACCATAGTTCTCAGTAAACATTGTGTGTGTGTTTTATAGGTTTGTGTGTGTGTTATAGGTGTGTGTATGTTATAGGTGTGCATGTGTATGTGTTTTATACGTGTGTATATGTATGTGTGTGTTTTATAGGTGTGTGTTATGTGTGTGTGTGTTTTATAGGTGTAGTATATGTATGTGTTTTATAGGTGTGTGTATGTATGTGTGTGCCTTATAGGTGTGTGTGTTATAGGTGTGTATATATTTTATAGGTGTAGTGTATGTATATGTTTTATAGGTGTGGTGTGTGTGTTTTATAGGTGTGTGTGTGTTCATGTGCAGCTGTGGAAGCCAGAGGTTGACATCAGATGTTTCCCTTCACAGTTCTCCATGTTATTTTTTTGAGGCAAGGTGGACCTGAAACTCTCCAGTTCTGCTAGGCTAGCTGGCCAGAGAACCACAGAGGTCAGCCTGCCTCTGCCTTCTCCTACTGGACTTCAGCTATGTGCTGAGAATCCAATTTCAGGTCCCCACGTTTATATTGCAAACAGTTTTCCATCTGTGCCATTCCCCCAGCCCCTCACCAGACATTGTGTGCAAAGTTCTGCCAGAAATCATCAAGGTACCAAGAAGACTTTCACGGGACCATGCTGTTCTTGAGAACATTGAGTTCACTGAGTTCTTGAGTTCATTTGGGAAACATTCTCATAAACAGAGAAAAGCAGGGATCTTGTCCTGAGTCTTTCTAGACCCTGGGATGTTCTGATGGATGCCCATGATCTTCCTTAGAGAACTCTTGATTGCCAAAGAGGGGTCAGCAGACAGGGGTGTGCAAAGAACACACACGTGGGAAAGCAACACACCTCAGCTTCCTTACTTTAAAGACAGGAAGAACCCTTTCCATATTCACAGAATAGGTGACACTACAGTCAGAAAACTGAGGCTGGGATCCTATCTCCCTCCCTTCAAAACACTGCTGTAGTAGTAGAAGCCAGCCCTGTGCCATTTGCCCATCTGGGAAAGAGAATGATTGTAGTTGAGATATGCAATTCCTACCCAGCCTGAGGCTCAGTGCCTAGAACCATGGAGACTGTCGATAAAAGACAACTCTTAAGATTAATTAGAAAACTCTGCCCTGGGTAGGACCAGCATGTCACCCAAGTGAGGGGTGGGGAGGGGGGGACACAGCACAAGCTACTTCTCCCCCCCCCCAGTGTTCTGTGCCTTGTACTGTGCTAGGCTGACTAATAACGGAAGTTGTACATGTATGTATTTCTTTCATAAGCATAACAAATCCTGTAGAAGTTGCCAGATGTTTCTGCTCAGCCAAAGAATGAAGTTAATGGATGTGTATCAGCGCGCTCAAAACTAAGATTTAAAGACTGATTGCTAAGGACAGGCATCCATAAAAAAATGTATAGGTTGCCATTTCAGCATTCCCGGGCAGCTCAAACCAGTGTTTGATCACATCTGGTCTCCATCGAGCCTGGAGTGCTGCATAAACACACACACACAGTTTATAGGGTGAGGCGGCCATATGGAGACAGGCTCAGCTTTGTTCTGTTTAAGCTCTTGCAGATGAGGCCCAGGAGGCTGCCTGACAGCCATGGACTTCTCAAGGGATAGAGCTCTTTGCTCTACTCAGAGCGTCTGGAGCAGAGATACCATGCCTACCTCTCTAGTTCAGCAGTCCCTACTCATACCCACACTAGGCGGAGGTCAGTTTTTAAGTTAGGGATCTGTGAGTTCCACCTACCTATCTATATCCGTCCGTTACCTAGCCAAGCATCCATCTGTTGTGGTTTAAACGAGTCATGTCCCCCATAGAGTTGGGGATTTGAACACTTGGTCCCCAGCTGGTGGTGCTGTTCGGAGAGGTGGTGACGCCATGCTGGAGGAAGTACATCACTGGAGAAGGCTTTGAGGGCACACAGCCTCCTCCTAGTACCCGTTTGCTCCTTCTGCTTTGTGCTCCTGTTTGAAGATGTGAGCTGGCAGCTTCTCGCTCCTCCTGCCTTTCTTGCTGCCCGTGCTGCTGTGCTTCACGGCCATGATGGTTTTTCCACCCTTCTGGAACCGCAAGCCAAGATAAACTCCTTCCGTAACTTGCTTCTGGTCATCATGGCTTCTCGCAGCAGCAGAATAGTCAGCAGTGTGTCAGCCATCCTTCTGTCCGTCTGTCATTTATATCTCCATGTGTTTCCTGTTTATATTGATTCATTTATATTCCCATCCACATCTCTTTACCCAACCCTTTATAAGCCCTCCTTCAACCTTTTGTCCGTACACGCATCCACCCATTCATCCATCAGTGTAGCCGCCTACCCATCTCCTTCCGTCCACGTGCTCAGTGAGTACATCTCCTGATACATGCAAAGCTCTGCTCTAAACACATAGAATCTGGTAGCAAACAAGTCGCCCAGTGACCCTTGTGCATTTCTGGAGGGATGAGTATTAAACACAGCGATTCAATGGGAGGGTGCTAAGTGTCCCAAGAGAATGGGAGAATCCTTCTGACCAAAGGTCCAGAAAAGGCTTCCAGGAGTGCCTAAGGTAGGCAGGGGACACTTTCAGTCATGATGCAGCCCCTGGACCTGCTGTAGATGCCATTCCTGGTGACTTCATGGTTGGTGATTCCTGATGACACAGCTTCCAAAACAAGGTGATTCTTTCTCCAAGCAAAAGCGTCCCAAGTTTCTCAGTACCAGTTCTAACTTAAGGAACGGAACCAAGAAAGATGTATCCCTTTAACCATAGTGAGGAGGAGGAGGAGGAGAGCCAGCTTTTAAAATTCTTCCTGCCCAAGGCATGGTGACATGAGATGTCACGGGCGGGTCCTGCTCTGTGTCCAGAGCCTCTGACCACACCGTTGTATGTGGTTTGCTTTGCAGAAGGAACAAACCACTACGAGCCTTCTCTCTCCCTATGCTTCAGCACACTTCTTTGCAATGGGCACCTCATCTCTCCATGCCCTTGTGTGGTCGGCCTGACCCAGATAAGAAACAAGAAGCAGATATCACCTTATTCTGGCCCCCGGGGAGAAAGGCATGTTACACAAAAGTCTTTCCATATAGGGCCACCTATTTTCTGAGGAGCCAAACTGTGGGCAGGCAGGCTAGGGGACAGTAGGGCTGGGGCTTGGCAGTGACTACACATTAGAAGTAATTACACTGGTCTTGTTTTTGTTGTCCATAGCCATGCCTAGATCTCAGGCATGGGGACTCTGGTTTTGCACTAGGGTATAATTTGTTTTTAGGGACAGCATTTTTATACCACTCCCAAGCTGGCTACCTGTGCTGTGGCCATTCATTTCCTGTGGTATAGGGTAGCAGTTATACAACCAGAGGGTGGCCTCTGATGGCTTTGTTCTCTGTGACATATACTTTGGAAGGCAGAAGAGAGGCCCTCTGTTTCTGAAAGCAACTTGCAAGATAATTACACCAGGCTCCTCCAAGGATCATCTTCATGGGCAGAGCTGCCGCCAGCCTAGGGATGTAGCCCAGTCTTCAGGGCAGGGTCCTTGCCTGGCATGCATAAAGCCTTAGCACTGCATAACCCCAATGTAGAAGTACATACCCGTTATCCTAGCACTCGGGAGGTGGAGGCAGGAGAATCGGGCATTTCAGGTCATCCTTAGCTACACAGGGAGTTAGCAGCTCTGACTAGATACTCTGTTTCTTTTTTGTTACTTTGTTTTTGTTCTAGAATAAGCTCATGTGTGCTTTTGAGGGCTAGTCAGTCACCATCAGGAGAGCTATGAAGGACAAAGGTCCTTCCACTCCACAGTGGAGTTTTGTCATGGGAAAATAAGCACCAAGTTCCACAATCTGGGACTGAGGCAACCACTAATAGGTTTTAGGGGCGTTCCCCATACATGTGTGCGTTCCTATATAAAACATGTACATACATATTGTCAGATTTAAAGCAGCTGTGGAGAGACGGAAGGCGGGAAGAAAGAGAGTCTTAGGCAAACCACGTTTACCCACAGTAAGGGAGCATCTTTGTCAGGCATGTGTGCTGATCGCCAAAATGCCTACCAAAGAAAGTGTCATGTGGCCCCCTGTGGGGGCAGAAATGGCTTCTGCAGTCCGAGAGGGAAGCTTGGGAGGTGCTTTTAACTCCGTGAAGATATAAAACATGCAGGGCAGGGCAGGAGTGTTATAGCTGTTTTCTGCTGAGGAGGGTCTGTGTCAGGGGTTAGTTCTGGGTCCGTTGAGGAGAGGATCCTCTGGTCCTTTAGCAGGGGTGGGGGGTAGGGGGTGGTGGAGGGGGTGTTGGGTGTGGGGGTTGGGAGTAAGGTCTTAACTTGATTGACCGGAAGTGGATCAGGCAATTGCTGTCCTGTATTCCTGAAGAATTGTGGGAAATTACTACTAGAGGGCTGTAAGCACAGGATTTAGAACTGAGATTTTCTGGCCGGGTTGGTGGATAGAAAGGGGCAGAGGTAGGAGATACGAATGGGCTTGAGAGAGACATAGAATTGATTCAGGGTGACAGTGATCTGTTCCATTACCGGGACTGCTGCATCAAAATGAGTCAGCAGAAGTATCAGGGAGTGACAGAGCATCAAAGGACGGATCGGGAGGAAACAGAGGACTAATGGAAAGAACTGACCTCAGGTGAAAGGATTGAAGGCCCCTTTTAGCCAGAGATTCTCCACAGCACCTAAAAGGTCTTTTTGCAGATGTATCAGAAGCACACGGAGCTGTTGTGGGGGGAGAGCTATCGGGAGAGCTTAGGTGGGACATTTTGTTTGGGTGTAGGAGGAGGTTCAGTAAGGAAGACATTTAAAAGACAGGCTGAAAACAGAAGTATGAGGGCAATAAGAGGGAAGAAATGATCCAGGGGAGGAGCCCGGGAGGAAGGGAACCTCCCCGTACAGGAGGAGACTTGGGGTTGAATTTTTCTGGTCCCTATCTCTAGGCCCCACTTCATCTTGTTGGCCTGGAAGCAGCGTGTTCGCAGAGGAGGGCACCAGTCTCATTCCAGGAGTCAGATCTAGTCCTTTTTAGTTTGAGGATGCTGTAGCAGTGAAGGAGTTGAGCTGGTCCTGAAGGATGTTAAGGTGACCCAAGCTGGTGAGACAGAGGGTGACTGATGCACAGAAAGTTCGAGTCCAGCTGTCAGTTCTGCATCCCAAAATAATGTGCAGAGTGGCAAGAAGAAGCATGAGTCGGATGGCCCTTGGCCTGTTAGTCCCCTTTTCAGAGGTCACCCGAAATCCTTTCAGGGGCTTGGGAGCGTCTCTGGGTAACTGCTTCAAGGCTCACAAGAAGATGAGGGAGCAGCCATTAGACTGCCCCAGAGCAGGGTCCACCCAAGGGGCCATTATAAAACAACAGTTGGCAAAGATCCAGCACGTAAGTCAGGAGGTGTTAACCATACAACTCTGTGTACAAGTTTAAGAGATAAAGTTACAGGAGGAAAACTTTTACATTACAAAGTTTTCAAAAATTAACCTTGTGAACAGAACCTTTTAGAAATCCTCTGTAATATTTTTTTTTATCCTGTATACTCAACCGATATCTAGAAGATGAAAGCAGTGAGTCATGTCTAATCTGTAATAAATAATTTACGTGTAACGTGGACTGAATTAACAAAGAAGGCTAAAGCCAGCTCTTTTCTCTTTTTGTCAAATCTCTAGGTCGCCACATACTGACAACAATAAACAGGTTTCTTAACATCATCTATTTAAAAATAGGTTGGTTGTTTAGGGGTGCAATTTGTAAAGCAAGATAACCAAATTAAATGAGTGAATAAGAAGTACCGGTTTTGGAATTTCTTAGAAAACATCCACAAACATCACTGTCAAAACCCGTATACTCCTTGCAGGCTTCAAGGAGGGAAGCTGGCCCCGGAGCTCTCTATCTGGATAGAGACGAGATTATGTTCTCAAAGCATCACAGGTGAGCCCAGGTCGGAGAGAATCTCCTTTGTTTGTGCCATCTCTTCCTGAAGAACCTGAAGTCTTGGTCTATCACGCAATAGAATCATTTACCGGCTCTACAGATTACAAACAGACACACACTTTAAAAACTGTCAAAGATGCTGCTTGGATATTCTAAATAACTTTCCAAAGTTGTGAGTTTCATGACAGAATGTCTGGTATCTTCCTTTAATGAGGGAACATGGTGGTTAGAATATGGACCCTGAAATTAGCTTTTGCTAAGAGCAAGAATTGAATGCCAGGCTAAAGCACGACCCATTGAACCAGCTCATTGGTCCCATCCCAGCGAGGTAATAGGCTTAGGTACAAGGTTCTCCTGTTTACAACATCCTTACATGTCAGTTCAGGACTCATTGAGGGGACAGTAATTATTATTCTTAATCTCTGATGAGACATTTAGGATACGGGTCCAGACTCCGAGACCCTTCAGTGGGCAAGGACGTCCATCCTCTATCTTGTGAGACACAAGGGGTAATTCATCTTTAGATGAAGAGGGTGTGTTTCTTCTTTTATTTTCGGTCCCATGTGACCAGAGCAGGTCAGGCCTACAAAGCCAGAGATGGTCAGGCCTAACTAGCTGGAGGCAGAAGAGGCACATTTGCTGCAGGTCTTGTTTCCCATGTCTCTTTGTCTTAGAGAGGCTAGCATTCAACTTACTCTGGTGGGATGATGCTCCATCCAAGGAACCCTGTGCTGCATCCATGGGAATGACCTGAGCCTGGGGCTTCCTGCCATGCAATAATAGTATTGTAAATTTAACCCGTTTTACTCAAGCATTCAATCTTTCCTGTCTTTTGTGTACCTGACTTTGAGTATTATTTTACATTAGGAAACTTTAAATTGACTTAAGCATGTTTCCTTGCTCTAGGCTTAACTTTGACAACATATTCAGAATACATACTGTATTAGGGGAGATAAGAGGAGACCATATGAGGGGAGGAAAAAATTGGTCCTCTCTCTCTCTCTCTCTCTCTCTCTCTCTCTCTCTCTCTCTCTCTCTCTCTCTCTCTCTCTCTCTCTCTCTCTCTCT
>NW_021604656.1:361573-377605 GCF_004785775.1 Grammomys surdaster
TCTCTCTCTCTCTCTCTCTCTCTCTCTCTCTCTCTCTCTCTCTCTCTGAGTTTGTCTCTGTAAATTACATCTGTACTTAGCATGGCTACATACTTCTGATCGCATTACGTAGTTTGATCATTTATAAGATCATTAACTTGTATATCTTAATTACCTTTAACAATTTACAATAAGTTATTAACTAATTTATAAGATTCTTAAACCAGTCGTGTTTGGTTTTATCCTAGGTCTTTGGCTACCTAGACTCTGGCTCTTCCTTACCCAAGCAGTGCTGGATATTGGTTTCTTCTTGTGGCGTGGACCTTAAGTCACATCAGACACTGGTTGGCTACTCTCACAAGTTCTTTGCCACCATTGCCCTGGCATATGTTGCAGGAGGGACAGATTGTAGGTCAAAGGTTTTGTGGCTGGGTTGGTGTCTACCTTGCTCTTTCTGTGGCCTGTGGAGTACCTCCCCACACCAAAGAGACTAGAACATAGGAGTGAGTGTTCCACGTAGGCACCGGCCCTACTTCATGGTCAGTGACCTGTGTGGTTGTTGTCCTCCACAATGGGGCCTCACTGTCAGTTGGCAGAGCGCAATCTTTTATCTGAACAACAGCCTGGGTTGTTTGGGGATTTCCATGGGGCTCTCTTGGTCAACGATTCAATTGATGCAACCTAGTCCTGCCACTGGAAACCTTGCCTGGCAACAGGAGACTCCATATTCCCCAGAACAAGCAGTCCTCATCAGGATCACCTTGATAGACTCCAGGAAGTTTCCACTGGATGAGGCCCCTAAATGCTCACCAATCCCAGCCATTTCCACACTGTCTTCCTCCATTTCACAGACCCCACCCCCTGATTCCTCCTGTTCCCACGTCCTCCCACCCCCAGTCCACTTGTAAAATCTATTCTATGACCACTTTCCAAGGAGATCCATGCACTCCCCTTTAGACCCCACCTCTTTACCTAACCTCTTTGTGTCTATGGATTGTAGCTTGGTTATCATTTAATTAATGGCTAATATATACTTATACTGAGCACATATCATATTTGTCTCTCTGGTTTGGGTTACCTCACTCGGAATAATTTTTTCCTAGTTGCATTCTCTTACCTGAAAAATTTCACGATGCCATTTGGTTTTTCAAAAGATGAACAATATTCTATTGTGTAAAAATACCACATTTTCTTTATTCATTCTTCTGTTGAGGGACATCTAGGTTGTTTCCAGTTTCTGGTTTTTTTTTATGAATAGAGCTGAATTGAGCATAGTTGAGCAAGTGTCCTTGTGGTAGGCTGGAGTGCCCTTTGGATATTTGCCCAAGAGTGGTATAGCTGAGAGGTTGATTGGTTCCTAATTTTCTGAGGAACTAGAACATTGATTTCCATAGTGGCTGTACGAGTTTGCACTCCTACAAGCAATGGAAGAGTGTTCTTCCTCTACATCCTTGCCATGATGTCATGAGCTGTCAATCATGTTATTGATCTTAGCCTTTTGATGGGTATAAGATTGGAATCTCAGAGTAGTTTTGATTTGCATTTCTCTGATTGTAGCAGTATATTCCCACCCCCACATTTTCCTATAAAGCTTGGTAATTTGGGAGGAGCTAATGTGGGAGGAGCAAGGAGAGGAAGAGGAGGAGGAGGAGGAGCTAGGAGGAGAGAGGGGAAGATGGCGGCGGATGTCAGAGTGTCTCTAGCAGTCTAAGGTAGCAACTTATCAAAATGTTAAATATTGGGTTACATGTATGGGCATCTAGTTAATTGAGCATTTCCAATTATATAAAACCTTTAGATAATATTAAGCGTTAGAGTCTCATTTCTACCTGACACCATGTGAATGGTGGGTATTGTCTGGGGTTCAGCCAAGCTTTGTGGAGACAGCATGGTAGATTGGCAGAGCCATCTCCCATGCTGGCGTCTAGTAGGTGCCAGGGTTGGTGCTTCTGGCTGGCCTGAGCCGAGGCAGAGGTGAGAACACACCACCACTTGTGGCCTCAGGCCTTGCCTAGTTGGGAACATGGTGGCCCCATAAGAACAAGCCAGATTGGGCTATGCTGTTTTAAATATGACTGCAACACCTGATGGTTAAAGATGCTGAACATTTCTTTAAATGTTTCTCAGACATTTGAGATTCTTCTATTGAAAATTCTGTTAGATCTGTACCCCATTTAAAAAAATGATTTATTTATTTTATTTATGTGAGTTCACTGTCACTGTCTTCAGATACCCTAGAAGAGGGCATCAGATCCCATTACAGATGGTTGTGAGTTACTATGCAGTTGCTGAGAATTGAACTCAGGACCTCTGGAAGAACAGTCAGTGCTCTTAACCTCTGAGCCATCTCTCCAGCTTTCTGTACCTCATTTTTAATTGGATCATTGGGTTTGTTGATATCTGGTTTCTTAAGTTCTTTATGTATGTTTTATATTAGTCCTTTATCAGATGTGGAGTTGGTAAAAAATCTTTTCCCATTCTATAGGCTGCCATTTTGTTGTTGTTTGTTTTTTGAATTTTTTTCAGTTTCATAAGCGCCTACTTAATTAATTGTTGATCTCAGTGCCTGTGCTATCCATGTTCTGTTCAGAAAGTCTCTTAAAGTTAACCAATGAGTTTAAGGCTATCCCCCACTTTCTCTCCTATCACGTTCAGTGTATCTGGTTTTATGTTGAGGTCTTTGATCCACTTGGAGTTGAGTTTTGTGCAGGATGATTGATATGGATCCATTTGCAGTCTTCTAAAATGAAGCCTCCAGGTAGACCAGTACCATTTGTTGAAGATGCTATCTTTTTCCCAATGTGTATTTTTGGCTTCTTTATCAAAAATAAGGTGTCGATATGTGTTTAGATTTTTGTCTAGGTCTTCAATAGCTAATCCCCCACAGTGAGCCTAGAGGCCTGCCTCCTAGATGATTTCAACTCAGTCTTGTCAAGTTGACAATCAACACTAATCATCACAAGGCATATCCAGGGGAATAGTAGGATCTTTATTACAGAGAGGCCCCTTCTTCTCTTGCTTTCTGACTGCTGTGAAATGAATGGCCCTCCTTAGTCACAAGGTGAGCAGATCCAGGAGGTCTTTTCTCTGCCATGGGTTGGACAGACTCCTGTGCTATGAACTCCCACAATAATGTGCCATCCCAGCACAGGGCCAAAGCAAAAGGATCAAGTAGCAGTGGACTGGGACTTCTGAAACTGTGAGCCAAGTGACATTTTCCTTCTGATAAGCTTATAATCTCAAGTGTTCTGTCACAGTGGCAGACAGCAGTCTTACACAGGGTATGTGTGACCTGGGTCCTCATCATAAGAAAGGCTTGGTGCATTTGATGCTTCCCCCAAAATTGAGAGCAATCAGCAGGAAGAGAGACAAGCTGAATTTTGGGCAAGGAACACAGACATGTGTCTGCTTTGATGTCTAATTACTCTTTCACGTGCCAAAGTTCCACTGAAAATCTAATCTTTCAGAAACAGAGCTCAGTCTGGATTTCCAGGATGTCAGTGTCAGTTCTGCTGTAGGATATCTGGCATCTGGGGCTGGAGAGATGGCACTTGCTGCTCTTGCAGAGGACCTGGGTTTGATGCCAGCACCCCCATGGCAGCTTACAACCGTCTACAACTCTAATCCCAGAACATCTGATGCCCCCTTCTGGCTTCTGTAGGCACTGCATGTATGCGGTGCACAGACATATTCAGACAAAGCACCAATATGTATAAATATTTTTTTAAAAAATATTTTAGATAAAGATGTACAGTATCTTAAAAAATATTTGTTGCAAAGTGGAGAAGAAATATATTGGAGAAAATAGGTCATTTCTGTATCAAATATGTTTCCTATGGGTCCAACTTTCCACATAAAAAAACAAAATAGAAATGAAAAGGTTCAGGCAAAACGTTTGTATTAAAAATTGTGAGCTTATCTTTTAGAAATATGTTGGAGCTAAATGTGGAACTGGCTTCCTTTGAATCGAGAATAAAAAAATCTCCTTATAAGTTTATTATTTTCATATTCAATCTGTGTTCCCGTGACCCGGCATCCTGTCCTGCATTTATTTTTCTAAAGCAAGACATCATCGCATCTGGGAATGAAAGCAGAGTCACTGACCCAGGCGGGGAGTGACGGACTGATGCTTGGTTCATTACTCCTGCATTGTGAGAACTAATAGGATAAATGCAGAAGAGATGGGAGGAGGAAGCGTGGGCAGAGGAGCCTGCTCCCAGGTGATAGCTGCTGTTTTACATCTTGTTCAGTTCAGAGTTCCTGTTCTCAGATTTAGGCTTTGTGTGTGTGTGTGTGTGTGTGTGTATGCGTGGGCGTGCCTGCACGTGCATGCATGTGTACTCAAGACTGGAGGGTCACCGTCAGGTTCCTTTCTCTATCATTTTCTGTGTTATTATTTTAAAGATGGATCTTTCACTAAACCTGCACTTCACCAATTGACTGAACTGGCCAGTGAGCTCCTGGGATCTTCCTGTCTCTGCCTTCCAGGTGCTGGGATTACAAGTGCATTGCCGTACCCAGCTTCTTACATGGGTGCTAGGGATTTGAACTCAGGCCCCTGCAATTGCACAACGACACTTTATCTGTTGAGCTACCTCCTCACAGTCCAGTGTTGGGTTTTGAAGGTAAGAGTATACCAGAGATTGAAGTCTATTGCTAAAAGCAGAGACCTTGAATTAACTGAGGACATGGTTTGTTCTTGTAGGAGATATTTTGCTTCCAGAAAAATTGAGCCCACAACTCAGGCAAGCATTCCATCAAAATCTCAAACTACACCTGAAATGAAAAACATCTACAACCTAGCTGCCCACTTGTCAGCAATATCTCTAATGTATGCTAGCTCCATGTGACCCCTAACTAGAATCCCAGTAAGAGAGAGTCTTGGCGTGAGTTCCTAGCACCCACGCCTCTGGGCTTAAACAGCTTGTGAAAGATCATAGGTTCAAAGTCCTCCGGACCCTGGAATATAAACATGAATAATAAGAATGAGTTTAAAAGAAAAAAGAGATAGTTTCTATCATTTCCCAGCTGTCTCAGTTAATGGGCTGCCTCTCTGAGAACCGGGGAGATTAGCCTGAAGAGGAGACCCAGATGGCCAAGCGAGAGCCCCAGGGGACCCAGCCCTGGGCTCTTTGCACAGCTGTTTCCGGTTCACTGTTCCTCTTTAGCAAATCCTACCCTGAGCAGGGTGTTCTGGAAGCGAAGTGGGGGCAGCAGACCTTTGATGTTGAGGGGTGTGAGACTGGATGGAGACTCCAGTGAGTGAGAAGAGCTGGACTGGGACAGCGTTTGGAACCTTCTGGAGCATGAGGACTGATGCCGCTTGGGACAAGAAGGCTTCTGAGCTGCTTCTGAGCTCCTGTGGGAAGACTGAGATGCTGCACTCAGCCCACCTGGTCATTTGCCAATAGTGTTTTTCTTCATGAGTTGGTGGCTTCTGTGGGGACCAATATTAACAGAGACATTTGCATTCTTGGTTTTCATAATTACAGGTCAAGCTTTCTCTGAAGGCTTTGTTAAAATATTCCCACACTCGGCTGGAGATTGAAACACAAAGAAGTAGCCTTAGAGGTGCCTGGGAACCAGGATTTGTCACAAAGAGGGGCTGGATGTGTGTCCATCCAAGCCTCTGGACCCTGGTGACATAACGGCAGGCTCCAGACAAGTACTACATGTCTGATGTGACTGTTTTTCAGACTGAAAAAGATCAGTGCCCCAAGGCCTGATCTGTGTGAAGTCATGTTGTCTGCTGTGGAGAGGCAATACGGTTTGAGGCAGGGTCCATCTGGGCATCCAGGATGGGCAGGCCAGGAAGCAGCTCAGTGTGAGACTCATATCTGGTCCATGAGTGCACACCGATGTGAGTGTTCTTCTGTGTGTGCAACTGGTGTGGGGGATCTTTCTCTCTCTGTGTGTGAGAGAGTGTGCACACTGATGTAAAAGATCCTTCTGTGTGTACACAGTGGTGTGGAAGATTCTTTTGTGTATGTTTACAGTGGTGTAGGGTATCCTTCTGTTTGTGCATACTGGTGTGTAGGATCCTTCTGTGTGTGCACACTGGTGTGTGGGATCCTTCTGTGTGTGTGTGTGTCTGCACAGATATTCCTGAGAATGTGTGGAAGATATTCCCTGATAGACTATGAAAAGGTTATTTGTGTATACACACACACACACACACATATACACCACACAAAACGTCACAATGCTTAGTGTAATAGAAAGCTCTCAGCCAGTGTTGGTTCCCTCTGACTCTCACTCTCCGACCTTGGGTACCAGATACAAGTTGGCTTAAACACGTAGAAAGCCGACTGCAACTTCCTGCTACCTGTTGCATTGTATTCCTGGAAGCCTTATCTTACTCCAAGCCTACTATAAATGATAGGAGAGAGGGCTTGCTGTGCAAGAGTGACAACCTGACTTTGGCAGCCAGAACCCACACAAAAAAGCCAGACTTAATGATGCCTGTTTGTAATCCTGGTGCTGGCAGAGACAGGAGGGTCTGGGCTTGCTGGCTACCTGGGC
Organism: Grammomys surdaster; assembly: GCF_004785775.1. Lineage (NCBI taxonomy): Eukaryota > Metazoa > Chordata > Mammalia > Rodentia > Muridae > Grammomys > Grammomys surdaster. The sequence goes on from NW_021604656.1 coordinate 368,075, forward strand.
TGGGCAAAGCTCTCCCATGTGCATGCACAGACATATACACAAAATAAATAAGTCATGGAGGAAAAATGTCACCATATCTAAGAAACATTCAGAGCTATATGAAATTATCCTGCCCTGCTGTCTCTAATTATGGCGTTCAGAACCTGAGTCCTCTTCGTACAAGCCAGCCTCATGTCTGAGCCAGGAGGTAGGTGGAGAGTTATCCTCACCTCACTGCCTGCCTTCTAAGCAAAAGGAAAGCTGACATCCTGACATCCTGCTCAGCTCACAGAAGTCCACAGGCTGGCGAACTAATGCCACATTAAACACTGTGTCTTATGGTCTTTGGTATCAGTGGGGGTGGGGGCGGTGCTCTGAGGAACCTGTTTCTGGAATGTGGGCAGTCCTTAGTTGACTAATAAAGTGCATGACTGGGTTTCATTGGCCAGCTTGTTGGCTGACTGAGCCCCAGGCCACTGTGAGCCCCTGTCTCAGGGAGAAAGCGGACATTGAAGAATGACATTCAAGATTGTTCTTTGATTTCCACGCGCTCAAGTGTACCACGTGGGCGCACATATAGCATAAATAAAGATATTAAAATAAAAACAACAACAGGCAGCCATTGTTGGGAAAGATGAGGCCAAGAGGCACAATGCCTGTGTGTGTCACCGACAGAGCTGAGAAAGGTAGAGACAAAGGCCTCATGACGTGCTGGCCCCTGGGTATGACTGACGGAGGAACTGACCTTGATATCTTGCCTGGGTAGGATAAGAAAACACAGGCGACAACAACACAAGAAGACTGGTGATGACGAACCAGGTTCCCAGCAACTGACAGAACGCCATCATCACTCAAATATCAGCCCACCATGATGGTGCTGAACCTTCCTTGAAGGTAGCTTTCAGCTCAGCAAATCTCTTGGAGCTGGGTGATGCAGGTCTCTGCTGGGTGTGCAGAACTGGTGTGAGGTCTGATATTAACAGCTCACTGGGTGAACACATCACTGGGTAAACAGGGAAATCCATACCACTGTCTCCAGGCGGGAGGTTAAGCTTCGTGTCCTAGGCAGGAGTAGAACACTAAAAGAAGCTTAAATCTGTAATTTATCATCGTTTTTATAACAGATGAAACTCCATTTTCATAAAACTCAAGGGATCTCTCTCTCTCTCTCTCTCTCTCACACACACACACACACACACACACACACATTTTAAATACAAATAGGTTTATGGGAAGTTTCAGGAACACGCAGCCTTCATCCACCCTTGCCGTACCAATCAGCTTTCCATCACCTTAGTTAAAAGTCCGACACAATCAGCTTACAAAGAGCAAAGTTTTGGAGGCTCCAGATCAAGCTCTGATGGCCTCACTGCTTAGTCCTGTGAGAACCCGACACCTCTCATCTGTTCTCTTTCTATAATTTTATTACTCCAGGACATTCCATGAATGGAGCCATACAGTCTGTGATTTTTTTTTGACGCTGGCCCTCCTCCCTCACATATACTCTTGAGAGCCATCCATAGTCTGTTTCTCTCTGCAGAGCGGTGTTCTGCGGTATGATGTATCTTGCTTTTTTAACCATCTGTCTAGTGAGGTGCTTCTAGACCTTAGCTATTACAAATGAAACTGCTCTGAACATCCTGACTGAGGTTTTACAGGGAGATGAACGTCCGTCTCCCTGGGATACAGGTCCAGGAATGCTTGCCGGTGTGTGTTAGTACACATTTGGACACTAACAACACTGCTGTGCTGTCCTCTTGGGGACTCAACCATTTTACATGCATGGCATTAAATAGGAATTACGCATCTGTACATGGCCGCTATTTGAAATAAAATTACTCCTCATGGTCAAGAGAACAGGACCTCTGGCCGGCATAGAGACCCAAAGTTCCTGTTAAGCTGTGTCAGGCGCTACCCCCAGGGAGGTGGGCCTACCGTAAGCCATGCTAAAGAGAGGTGAATCTAACAAAGTATTGAATTCCAGCAATCAAAAGGCCCCCTTTGGCTCACCTGATTAAGCAGTTAAAATTAAACACCTCATCCTAACACGGAGTTCACCCTTTACCTTTATAAACTGCCATTTATGTGACTGTTCATAGAGACCATGTCTGTCTCCTCTCTATCCAGAGGCAGTCCTTCGTCCACTCTAGGATAAATACCCATTCTTCCTTTTCTTGGTCCCCCTCATTTTCTATCTTCCGTCTTTGTCTCTTATTCCACGTCCTCTGTGCCTCTGGGGCAAATAAATCTTCGTACTGAGAATTTGGTCTTGGGGGTCCTGAGCCAACACGGATCACTTACAGTCAGAACCTGGGCCTGGTCCCCTGGTGGACAGGAAACCTCTAGGAGGCATGTTAGCCAGATGGGAATGTTGACGTGAAAGCGTGCCCTGTGTGATGCCCCCAGCTTCTCAGTAACTGAGGCATGGTCCGGAACCGAAGGTGTTCACCCTAGGGCCTGAGAGGATGGCAGAAGTCATGTGACCTTCTTTTGTAGTCTTATCCTGAGAGAAAACATAAAACATTTAAAGCGTGCTGGAAGATCAACTGTTAGTCAGCTAAGAACCACTCACTCTCCAGAACCCGGTGCCCTCTCATTCCCCACCCACCTTCAGTGACTCCCCTCAGCCCTCCACCTGTCATCACTAAGGACCAAGGTGACACCTCACTTTTACCACATTTTCTGTTTGGTTTTGGGCCTAGGGACAAGGGACTAAGGTGCATATTTTACATATCAAAGCAGACCTGGCCTCCAGGTTCTCCCAGCATCCCTTCATCTGAATCTGGCACTCCCTCCAACCCTAAATTTTTCACTTCAAGGGCTGAGTTGCCCTTCCCCCAGAGGATCTTCCCTCTATGTGATCCAGACATTTTGTATGCTTTCCCTCTCTCCTTCCCTCCTTCTCTCCCTTTTTCCCTCCCAACCTCCCTCCCTCTCTCTCCGTCTCTCCCTCTCCCCCTCTACCCCGCCCTTCTCCCATGGTGATTTCTCTGGGCTCAGTCCTTGTGAACTCACCCAACAACAGCTTCCCAATAAACCCGCCTTTAATATATTCTAATCTGCCTGGAATTGGCTCATTTCACCAGCAGAGAAATAGCCTATCATTTTCCCTATGCGCATGCTCCATATCCCCGCCCCCATCACTACCCGGTGATGTCTGTCCCATTTTGTGCTCCTCCACCCCAATACATCTCTAGTGTGAGGTCTGTTTTGTGTGGTGTAGATTTTGTGTATCTGGTCACCAAGATACTCTCTTACTACAAAAACCTTTGAAGGCCTATTGGGTAAAGTGCATGCTGTGCAGGCATGGGGAACTCAGTTTGCATCCCTAGAGCCCAAGGAGGAATGCCAGATGTGGCAGTATATGTCTGTAATCCCGGCTTTCACTCAGTAAAATGAGAGGCAGAGACAGAATCCCCACAGGCTCAGGAGTGGACAGTGAGCACAGACATCTGAGTTTACCCTCTGACCGCACAGCACTCCTGGCCGGTAGTGATTAGGGAGGCTGGGATCAGCCCTCCAGGACTGTGCAGCCCACTGGCTGCTGGTGTGAAGTGGGTTGTGGGGAGAGGCTGGAGGGCAGGTGTCCATATATCATGGCACTGTTCCATGGGAAAACAGAGAGGCCAAGGTGAGTTTCATTCAGATGATGGTGCTGGAAGCCTCCTCAAAGGGGACCAGAGTGTGGGGGATGAGGGTTGGAGGGCAACCTGGAATCTGACACCCTGACATTTCCCTTGTATCGCAAATACAGAGCAGATGGAGAGGCTATATTGCCTTTCTGAGCTGGATTATAAATGGTGCTAATCAGCAGTGGTAGCCAAAGAATTTCCTGAAAACTCCAGGCAGCCTCTTTGGGGTGCGGGGTGGGGGATGTTCAACATTCCACAGCAGAGCTACAGCAAAGCCGTTCACAAGACACTGACAGCGAGGACAGACACGAGACCAAGGGTAAAGTCGATGAGAACCTCAGGGAAGCATGTGTAACAGAAAGTAACGGAAGGGAGAGAGATGCGGAAAAACGCGTCATGAAAAAACAGAACCCAAGTGGCTGGATGAAAATCCAATAATGCAGATTCCAGCATAGCCCAAAGACGGAAAGAGAAACAGAAACTGCACAGCATGGAGTCAATCCATCAAAGGCAAAATGATTCCATATGCAACAAACAGTGTAGACATGACCCTTGAGGCAATAAAAACCGAGGGCTGAGGAGACTGCGCAGTCTGTAGAACCAGAATGCAGGTAGGAATGAGGGTTTAGTTTTGGACCCAGAGATGTGGGACTGAGGTGCATATTTTACATATCAAAGCAGACCTGGCCTCCTGGTTCTCCCAGCATCCCTCAGTCCCTACGTGGCATGCTCTGCCCTCAACCTTGAACTTTCCAGCCCAGGGGCTGAGCTGCCCTCCCCCGAGAGGCTCTTCCTCATATAATCCAGACCTGTTGGTCTGTCGCTCTCTTTTTCTTCTCTTTTCACTCTGCATGAGTGTTCATGCCCTTTCTTTCTTCCTCTTCTCCCCCACACCTCCATGACAATTCCCCTGGCCTTAGTCCTTGGGGCCAGTTAACTTGCCTGAGAGCAGCTTCCCAATAAATCTGCCTTTAAAATATTCTAATCTGGCTTGAATTGGTTCATTTCACCAGCAAAGAAATAACCTATCAACAAGGACCTGAATTCTGACCCCCAGGCCCATCCCAAAAGATGCCAGGTACAACAGTGTGTGACCATAACTTTAATGTCAGGGAGATGGAGACAGGAGGGTCCCTGGAGCACATTGGTCAGCCAGTCCAACTGAACTGAAGAACTTAAGTGTCTTAGTCAGGGTTTCTATTCCTGTACAAACATCACGACCAAGAAGCAAGTTGGAGAGGAAAGGGTTTATTCAGCTTACACTTCCACATTGCTGTTCATTACCAAAGGAAGTCAGGACTGGAACTCAAGCAGGTCAGGAAGCAGGGGCTGATGCAGAGGCCATGGAGGGGTGCTGCTTACTGGCTTGCTTCCCCTGGCTTGCTCAGCTTGCTTTCTTATAGAACCCAAGACTACCAGTACAGAGATGGCACCACCCACAATGGGCCCTCCAACCCTTGATCACTAATTGAGAAAATGCCTTACAGCTGGCTCTCATGGAGGCATTTCCTCAAGGGAGGCTCCTTTTCTCTGTGGTAACTCCAGCTTGTGTCAAGTTGACACACAAAACCAGCCAGTACATTCAGGTTTGAGGGGTGAGGAGACAGATTCCTGGATAGACAGACAAACAGGGAGAGGGACTATGAGTAGGTAAAGATGGTGATCTTCCAGGATGTCTGGTTTCTTCCTTACTCTCCTTATTGGAGACAAAGGCCTATACAGCATTTTCTCCTGCCAGTAGGAGCAGCCTCTGCCTGTGGACCAGTCCAACAAGTTCAGAGCATTATCGGGGCATGTCTATTCCCAAGTTGTGAACTTATCAGACTCCCTGTCTTTGTTCAAACTGATCAATCTCAAATTAGGGGAGGAAGGCCTTCAAGAAGAGATGGGGTCATTCGTTGGATTCCAAGTCCTTCCACTGTTTTGCACAGGGTCTTTCTCTGTGTGTCTTGTTGGGGCCAGCAAGATGGCTCATAGGTTAAGGAGCTTGCTGCCAAGCCTGACTACCTGAGTTCAATCCCCAGAACAGACATGGTGAAAGGTGAAAACTGACTCCTACAAGTTGTTCTCTGACATGCACACACAAATCCTGGCATACACATGCCCTCTGAAGGCATTTCGCTGTGAAAGAGCAATCAGGGCCAAGGAATACCACAAAAATCACACCACACAATAAACCTCACACAAGAGATTTATTGGGGATGGGGGGGGGCACAAAATGGCTGTCCCTGAGCAGGGATAGACACAGGGCCAGGCCAGGATGAAATGGCAGCAGTCTTGATGTTACCCATTGGCCATTAGTGATGACATGGTGAGTCATTGAAGCGGGACACTGAGTCATTGAACGGGGATGGGGTGGGGGATGGGGGAGTGCCCGGGAACCTGGTTCTGGAACATGGGCAAAGGACTTTTGGTGATTCCACTAGGGTCTGGAACCTAGCAATAGTTTATATTATCACCTGCCGCCATCACCTGCTGCCATCACCTGCCAAACCTTCCAGTTGCACCAGGTGTGGGCTATGTATAAAAGGACTTCCTGCAGGAACCCCATATTGCTCTCTCTCCATGTCTCTCTGTGTCTCTCTCTCTTTCTCTCTCTGCCCCCCTCCCGCCCTCTCTCTCTCCCTCCCTCACTTCTTTCCTTTCTGTTCTTGATGCTCCCTTTCCTCCTTGGCATGAGCCCACCACGGTACCCCTCCCCCACTGCATTATATTTCATAACACTTATTATGCCCAATACTCAAATAAGTGAGTAATTATTTTCCAGAAAATAAAGGTAGAGCGCTCTCAAGACAAGATACCCATGTTAATCTCCAGCCTCTACGAACATGTCCACTTACACCCACATGTACACATGTGTACACCCACAACTACAAGTACATATAACACATACACAGTGACTGGCTCAACTGAAGATAGAAATAGCCAAGTCCACAGTTTCTGCTCGGGACTTCAACACATCCTTCTCACGAAGTGATAGAACTCCTGGAGGGAAAATCAGCATGGGTGGAAACTCAGAATCCACTTCATAAACTTCACACTTCATAAAAAATAGCTAAAAATGAGGGCCAGTGAGAGCGCTGGAAGTTAAAGGCATTTGCCCAGACATGGCTGCCTCAGTTAGACCCCAAGCCCACATGGTAGAGAGAGAATGGACTCCTGTAAGTTGTCCTCTGCCCTCCACATGGGGGCAGTGTCACACATGCCCCCTTCCTATAAGTAAATATGATACATAATATTTTTAAAGCCACAACTCAAAATGATTGTTTTTTTGAGGCATGGTCTCATCGAATAGCTCAAGGTAGGTTGGAACTCATTATGTAGCCCAGGCTAGCTTCAAAGTTAGCGTTCTCCTACTTCAGCTGTAATCTCTGATGCTAGGATTACAGATTCTCACCACCAAGCCCAGAGTTGTTCAGCGTTGGGAACCTGAATACTTAACCCATAAAGAACGAAGTCCGAGCCTCTTGATTTTAAATCATGTGCGTTTTTAAATACACAAAATCATGCATCTTGATTTTAAAAGTTAATGCAAAGTTACAGTAATTGGAACAATGTGCTATTCAATAAAGACAAAAATATTGGTCGTGGATCAAACTAGGAAGCTTCAATATAAATCTTACCTATGTGGTCAGATGACCTTTGACAATGGTATCTGATAGGATAAAATACAGTGAGGAAGACCTTCAATGGGTCCATGCCACGATGTGCCCTTGAGAGATTATACCATGCAACAGATCTAGTGTAAGATGTTTATTAGGGGAGGGAAGACTGAAAGGCTATCTTGGAGTGGGGGTGTAATGGAGAGATAGAGACAGACAGGCAGACAGAGAGACAGAGAGACACGAGAAGTGGGGACAGAAGGAGAGGGAGGGAGGGAGAGAGAGAGAGAGAGAGAGAGAGAGAGAGAGAGAGAGAGAGAGGGATCTGGGGTAGCTGGGGGCCCATTCATGTGCAGCACCTAGCATGCCTGCTGTACCTGGTAGTGGCAGGTAATTACATAAGCTGAAGCTAGGTCCCTGAGAGCAGGCCAGCAGGGACACCTGTTTACTAATTGTATCAAAACCACACAGAAGGGAAAATAGTCTTTCCAACAAATTGTATTTAGAAAATTGAGCACCCGTACTCACAAGAATGAAACTGGAGCCTCAACTTGTATAGCACATAAAAACAACTTACAGACCCAACCATGGAGACATAGCATCCAAACTTTAAGAACGTATTTGTGTATATTAATATGTGTGTGTCTGACTGACTTTATGTGTGCCATGTGGGTGCAGGTGCCCATAGAGCCCAAAAGAGGGCGTTTGACCCCCTGCAGATGGATTTAGCAGGTGGTTGTCAGCTGCCTGATGTGAGTGCTAAGAAGTAAACTTGGGCGTTCTGTAAGAGCAGGGCGAACTCTTCTAACTGCTGAGCTACACTCCAACCCTAATACCCAAAGGTTTTCTATTCTTAGAAGAGGGCACGGGGGCAAAATTTTATGGCATGCATTGAATTTGTAAGAGTTCCTTGTACAAAATATCAAAAGCATTGACAACGAGAGGAGATAAACTGTACTGCATTTTCTTGTTACAAAGACTAGTACATCAAATGACACATGTAGTCAATTGACTGAAAAGACAACCCACGGGGGTAGAGGCAGAATTTGCTAATCCTATGGATGAGACTCATAAATGTCAAAGCTATATAATGAGCTCTTGTAACAGCAACGACACCAGGCACAGCCTACTTAACATGGGCAAATAGAGGTGCCTCAGTCACAAAGTGTCTGCTGTGTGAACACAAGGACCAGAGTTCAGATACTTACCATCCATGCAAAAAGCCAGGCATGAGCTACAGTGTACAATGAACTCTGGAAGCAACAGTGGGAAAGAGCAAAGTAGGATGGAGGGATGACTTAGAAATTAGGAGGGATGACTAAGCAATTAGGAGGAATGACTAAGCAATTCGGAGGAATGACTAAGCAATTCGGAGGAATGTCTAAGCAATTATGAGCCCTGGTTGCTCTAGCACAGGTCTCAAGTTTGATTTCCAGCACCTACAACCACATGTACCTCTAGCTCCTGGGAATGTGATGCCCTCTCCTCGCCTTCAAGGGCAACCATACATTTAGGGTACCCAAACTCATGCTGGCACATGCATGTCTGCATAAATGAAAGAATAAATCAGCAAAAACCTGAGAAAAAGATAAACCAAAATAAGAACAGGTCAACGAGTACTCGGATAGAAAGCAAGATCTAATACTTCATCAAACAAAGCGCATGGCTAGCAAATGGACAGAAAGCTGGCTGTGTAGGTATTGAAAAAGTATAAATTAAGCCATAATAAATATAAATGAATCTATTGAAAGGATGCAAGACAACCACTGTGAAACATAACTACATGCTTTCTGAATAGCTAAAATCATGAACAACAATGATACTTAGCACCACTGGGGCAGCAGGGATTGGCTGCCGGCTCTGGTGGAGCTCTCCACTGCTGTACGGGGAAAGTCGGGTGGTTCCTTAGAAAAGGGAACATGTGCTGTCTGTGAGAACCAAGGAGGATGTTCTTAGGTGTGTTATCTCAGAGAAAGAAAGACATTCACACAGCACAGCACTTAGGTTCAGAAGGTTATAGTCTTCTTACTTAGTTTCAAATTGGAAACAATTCAGATGTCCCTAATACGTTATGTGGCTAAAAGGAGGTGACATAGTCAAGCTCTGAAATGCTACAGTAATGAAAAATAGCAAATGATTGACTCCTATAACCTGGGAGAATCTCTAAAGGGTTGTGCTGAGTCAAAGAACCAGTCCCAAAGACTGGGGCTCAAGCCCAGGGCCCTGTGCATGCCAGACAGGTGTTCTACCACCAAGTCTTTTCCTTCCTTCCTTCCTTCCTTCCTTCCTTCCTTCCTTCCTTCCTTCCTTCCTTCCTT
>NW_021604656.1:377615-383363 GCF_004785775.1 Grammomys surdaster
CTTCCTTCCTTCCTTCCTTCCTTCCTTCCTTCCTTCCTTCCTTCCTTTCTCTCTTTCTTTTTTTGAAAGTCCTGACCTTTCCAAACTCTTGCCCTCATTTGCAAACACTTTAACCGCTGAACCTTCTTTCCCAACCTGTGATGTCATCATCATAGCATGACAGGGAAGATGCACTTTGCATATGAGAGAAGAGTGGTCCCTAGGAGGGGCAGAGGGTAGATTGTAGTGGGTAGGATTTAAGATCCTGTAAATATTTTCAGTTGTTTTCTATGGTCAAATAAACTTACCAGGTGATGTGGAAGTCACTAACCAGTTGACATGAAGATGGCAGAGACCCTGGATTACCCTTGTGAGTCTCTGTGTCATGACTCTCTCTGTGTGTACAGGAGCCCAGTGGGCCAGACAGATTGACAGAATCCCTGTAGCTGGAGTTAACAAGCGTTGTGAGGCACGCGTTTGGCTACTGAGCAATAGAACTAGAATCCTCTGGAAGGGTAACAGGAACTTTTAACCACAGAGCCTTCTCTCCAGCCCTTACCATCTTTTTTTGTAAAACTATTACATAAGAATACAGATATTATAACTTACAGAATTTAGATTTTTAGTAAGATGTTAAACTACCATATTAAAAACCAGAAGGAATATTATAAAAATATTCACTGTGTCTTTCTCGGAATATTGATTGCTTAATTGAACATGATCTCAGCCAAAAAAACCAAGAGGTAATTGTTTAATTAATCCTATGGTAAGTACTGCTGTTGCTTATGCTAACCAGTTCTATCACTGTTTTGTTTAAATAATATAAATAATAGCATTTATGCAGCAAGGAAATAAGAAATTCATATAATGCATAATTCCAAATAAATATATCTACTACATAAATAAATGTATAAAATCCATGTACAATATAAAATAAATATGTACCACATGAGAACTATTTTTAAAGATGTATTGTTGTTTAATTTTATGTTTCTGTGTTGTCTGTGTGTGTGTGTGTGCCACGTATGTGAGGGTACCTGGGGAGGCCATAGGGAGTGTTGGGTCTCCTGGATCTGGAGTCACAAGCAGTTGTGAGCCTCCTAACATAGGGGTTAGGGGTCAAACCCAGTCCTCTTGAAGATTAGCAAGTGTTCTTAACTAGTGAGCCATGTTTCCAGGTCCATAACAACTATTTCATATTATGTTTTTTAATGTCATAAATACATCTTCAGCTTAACCCAGCCTAGAGCCTTCTGTAAAGGCTCTAGAGAAGCCTCAAATAAGAAACTGCCTAGATTGGATTGGTCTATGGGCATGCCTGTGAGAGATTGTCCTGATTGTTAATTGATGTAGGAGGGCTCAGCCCACTGTGGGCGGCATCATTCCCTGGACAGGTGTTCCTGGGTTATCTAGGAAAAGTAGCTAAGTGAGTCAGTGAGCCAGCTAGCAAGCAGTGTTCCCTCATGGTTTCTACTTCAAGCTCCTGGCTGAGAGTTCTTGCCCAGATTTTCCTCAATGTTGAGCAGTGACCGAGAAGTGTAAGTCTAGTAAATCCTTTCTTCCCCTAAATTGTCTCTGCCAACAACAGAAGGAATCTAGAACTTGTTCTAAAACAATAGTCACCCTAGCAAGAATTCAGAAGTCTGAAAGCACAGGGCTGCCTGATTCAGGGAGTTGGAGTCCAGGGAGACTGAGCCAGGGAGAAGCAGCAGCTGAGAGGTTGTCTTCTAGATAAATAATCAGGGGTAAGAACTTGGACCTGCACACTCATACACATCCCAGAGAGGACAACGGAGAATACTGCATAGATATGTTGGGGGATTGAGAGAGCTACTTTGAATTTGCTCCTTCTCAAGGTCAAAGGGTTAGAGATGAGCAGTGTATTAGTCTGGCTTCATTGCTATCACAAAACACCTGAAGCAGGCTATTGTATGAAGAAGAGGTTTCTTCAGCTTGTAGTGTTAGAACCTGAAAGGTCCTATTGGCTCAGTCTCTGCCTGGGAATCACAGTGGAAGTACAGGTAAGTGAGGGAATCTGAGGTTGTGCTTTGAAATGGAATTCAGAGGGAGGCTTTGGTAAGAACTCAGGAGACAAGAAATCCCTTCCACAGACAGGTCTCAACAGCTCGAGGACCCTCCCACTAGACTCTGTTTCCATAAGTCTCGCCACCTCTCTCATTGTCAGAATGATGACCAAGTTCCCAACATACACCCCTGGGAAACAAACCACATCCGAACCATAGCGGGCAGAATGCAGGTGGGGTCCCTTCCCTGTGGGGATAGCAAGTCTCTCTAAGAACAGAACATGTGTTAGGCTGCGGCGTGTGTCAAAAACAGTTCTGTATCTTTGAAAAGAAAGAAATAAGATATGAGGAAGTCAGAACACTTTGGAAGAATGAAAGGACATAGTGGAGCTGATGAATAGAAGGTTAAAGAAATACTGCTTTTCTGTTTGTGCAACTGGGGCAGGCTAGTAACCTTGGCTCCTATGGGAAGATGGGAAGAAACTGAGCCTTGGTAAAGGAGACAGGATTGGAATTCTTTTTTTAAGTATAAATAGATCTTGAAGATCGCTAGAGGGAACATCTGCTTTTTCTAGTGACAGAATTCTATATTGCAGAGAGTAGCCATGCAAGGAGGAGATAAAAAGAAATAATAAGAAAATTCGGAACAGAGACAACAAGAATGGGCGCCGTTGCCTAGCAATTCATGAGCTAGAAATAGCAGCGGCTGCTGGCAGAAGACAAGAGATATAGCCCTTCACACACAGCCATGAAGAGAGAACAGCCTTGCTAATAACTACTGATGAAGAAGGAGATGGATAGCCTGCAGAGAAGCCCAGAGAGCTAGTGATGGAGACAGATCACTCACAGCCTCTGTGAAGCTGCTACAGCTGTGAGAAGCAAGGGCGGGGCTTATGCCGTGTATCTGAACCTGTGTTCTGTCATTTTTTACATTTATGTATTTATTTATTTATTTATTTATTTATTTATATTATGGTGTGTGTGTGTGTGTGCGTGTGTGTGCATTGGTGTGTACATGGAAGTCAGAAGACAGCTTTCTGAGTTAGTTCTCCCCTTATACCCTGTGGGCTTTGGGTATCAAACTCAAGTGTTAGGCCTGGTGGCAAGGGCTAGACCACCTCAACTCAGTTTGTTTGTTCTATGCAGGTTCTCTTGGAGCTCAGGCTGGCCTCAAACTCTTGATGTAGTCCAGCATGACCTTGAATTTCTGTTTCTCCTGTCTCCATTTCTTGAATGCTGGTGTTAAAGAATGTACCATCACACTTGGTTTATGTGGTACTGGGGATGGAACCCAGGGCTTTGGAAATCCCTCTGCAGAATCCAGGAAGAAGCAGCCAAGGGAGGGCCCAGTCACTGGGAGAAGGAGCTTGGCTCCCCTTTCCAAGTCTCTCGTCATGGATGCCACACAGGTGCTAGGGAGTCCTGGGCAGGCAGATGGCTGAATCCTGCTGCTCTGTAAACAAGGATGTCCCAGAGAGACTGGGTGTTACCCACAGTACAGTCCATCCTGCTGAGTCTTGTCTTGTGTGGGCTGAAGGAGGCCAAGATCTTCGAGGTCCTGGCTTTGGAAACAGAACTGTGCTTCACTTAATTAGTTGGTGTGTGGTCCATGCACATGGTGATGGCGGTGGTGAGGGGGATGGGTCCTTCTGTGATTCATGGAGGACCAAATAGAGCATTAGGTGTCCTGCCTGCTCACTCTCAACTATTTGAGACAGGGTCTCCCCGATCCCCAGTGGTCTCCTGTCTCTGACACCCCGTACCCAAGCACTGGATTATTATAGGTACACTCATAGCCACACCCAGCTTTTTATGTGGTTGCTGAGGGTTCAAATTCAGACCTTCACTGAGATGGCTTTTTAATCCTCTGTGTCATCCCTCCAGTGTTCTGTGTGCTACTTTACTGAGTTCCTCTACTATGGGACGCATAGATGGTCACCCACTCGACAATGGCTTGTCTTACAATTCCCTGAGAACAATTCGGAAGCGTAGGCATACAATGCGGGTTGGTTTTCACTGTAGCCATCAATGGATTATGTGAGTTCTCTGCTACTCCTCTGTAAAGCAGGTTCTCCGTGAGATGATTTTGGCCAACTGTGTCTAATCAGAGTAGGCAAGGCTAGGTTGTATGAATCATTTTAGGGTTGATTTGTTAGACTTATTTGTGGTGCTGGAGATAGAACTTGGGGCCTTGGAGTGTGTGCTACTGTTGAGGTTCACTAGCCCACTGCACTCCTCTGTGTTTGTGTGTATCTACATGTACAGCTAGATAGACAGCACATAGGCACACTTCACACAGCTGTGAGTAGCTGCAAACCTTAAGCCTGACCACTCACAGTTCCCCCAGGGGATCATGTGCAGATTGCACAGGTGAACCACGCGTCCATCTTACCCTGCTCTCTATCGGATTCAGCTTGTTTGTCATTCACTGACAGTCATCCTCAAAGGTAGACACCCTCACAGTTCAATGAAAGAGAAAACACAAGTTTCTGAGGTAGCAGAATAGAAAGACATAGGATGCCAGGTCTGGTGAGAGCAGAGGTGAGCCTGGGGGTGGTTAAACACAGAAGTGTCTGTTCAGAAAACAGAGTGGACAGTTCAGAAGATGTGAACATCTGAATGGAAGAACACATCTCTATCTATCTATCTATCTATCTATCTATCTATCTATCTATCTATTTTTGTCAGCCAGAGTCTTACTGTGTAGCCCTGGCTGGCTTGGAATTTGTCATGTAAACCAGGAGAACACCTTACACTTTGCTTTTCCCTTTAGGAAACAAACCCAAGACCTCATGTTTTCTAGACAAGCACTCTATCGCCAAACTACATCATATCCCTACAAAGTATTCTGAGGCCTGCTGTTACTTCTACTTGAAAACATGTTTGTGTAGACACATGTATGCATGCTTGCTTACCTGTGTGCATTGCATGGAGGTCAGAGGTTGGCGTTCTTCCCCAGACAGTCTCTACGTACTTACAGAGATAGCGCTCTCACTGAACCCAGAGCTCTGGTCCTCATGCTTAAGCAGAAAACACTTTATTAAATGAGCCCGACCCTATTGCTGGAGAGACACACACAGGGCGAGCATCCTGGGGCTTCTCAGCTGTGTGCCTTCCCAGTTTGCAGAGTTTACGCCACCGAGTTCCTCTTCTCAGCAGACTGCTCTTCCCCCCAGCATGATGGTCATTCCCACCTTCTGAGATGACATCACCAAAGGGATCCTACGTTATCCTTACTCCCTCCTCTCTTTCTCCCACAGTGTAAAGATGTCCTAACTAACATTTCCAGCAATGCCTGAACTCCTTGTGCGTCTTTGCTTCCTGATCCCTCCCTCCTCCACCAGCTGAAGGATGGGAGCTCTCTGAGACTTGTGTAACAGAATCCAGGTCATTATGCAGAAAATATTGAGCATAACCCCCAAGAGGCAAAGCCTTAGGCCGGAAGGTAGGATTAAGAGCAGCCAAAAACTAGAGAGCAGGCGAGTTCAACCGGATGGACAGCCATTTCCTGTTCTGACAATTCCCTGCGTGGGTCTGACTAGAAGAGGTGGTGAGAGGCTGGGGAGGAAGGGTCCCAGGCTCCAGGCTGGTCAGGGCAAGTCCCAGAGTGACCAGGGGGACCTACCTGGTCTCATTCTCACAGAACTTGAGGGCCTCCTCACTACAGGGCCTCCTCACTACAGGTCTCCTCACTACAGGGCCTCCTCACTGCAGGGCCTCCTCACTTCAGGACCTCCTCACAGCA
>NW_021604656.1:383373-383704 GCF_004785775.1 Grammomys surdaster
TCAGGACCTCCTCACAGCAGGCCTCCTCACTGCAGGGCCTCCTCACTGCAGGACCTCCTCACAGCAGGCCTCCTCACTGCAGGGCCACCTCACTACAAGGCCTCCTCACTGCGGAATTCCTCACTGCAGAGCCTCCTCACTGAAGAACTCCTCACTGCAGGGCCTCCTCACTGTGGAACTCCTCACTGCAGGGCCTCCTCACTGCAGGACCTCCTCACAGCAGGCCTCCTCACTGCAGGGCCTCCTCACTGCAGGGCTTCCTCACTGCGGAACTCCTCACTGCAGGCCTCCTCACTGCAGGGCTTCCTCACTGCGGAACTCCTCACTGCAG
>NW_021604656.1:383714-394194 GCF_004785775.1 Grammomys surdaster
GCCTCCTCACTGCAGGGCTTCCTCACTGCGGAACTCCTCACTGCAGGGCCTCCTCACTGCAGGGCCTCCTCATTACAGGGCCTCCTCACTGCAGGGCTTCCTCACTGCAGGGCCTCCTCACTGCGGAACTCCTCACTGCGGAACTCCTCACTGCAGAGCTCTGCTCTGTTGCTTTGCCTTTGAGGGAGGGGGATGGACAGGCTGAAGGTGGAGTGGTGTAAGGAGTTATATGTGAATGTGAGGGCGTGGATGTGTGTGATTACACATGAACATAAGAGCACACACATGCTACTCTGTACATGTGGCTAAGAGAACGTGTTGTTTAATGCCCATGTGTGTGAGAGTACGTGTCTCTGTGAGTATGTGAGCAATGACCTGTAATGGGAGATATTTGAAAAGCAGGTGGTGTGGTCCGGCTAGCTCCAGGCCTGCCACCATGTTCCCACTCTAAGTTCCCACACTAAAGCACCGGCTGGCAAGGAGCGCCGGCCTGGGACACATGAAACATTGGCATGGCTGTTGCTTCTGGAGGTCAGCTCTGTGGCATCCAGTCCCCAAAACCCAGGGAATACCTGCCACCCCCATAGTGCTCTGCTCAACCCCAGACAATAACGCCATCCTCGAGGTACCGGTAGAAAGAAGACTCTTAATGTTAAAGATTATCCAATGGAATTACATATTAGCAAACACTCTCAACACAAGATGCCCACACAATTAGAATTGTTAACCCAAATTATCTGACATTGATATGAACTGCTAGAGACACTAGGGTAGCATCTCCTGCCACCTTGCCTCTCCTCCCTTCTCCTTCTTCCTCCTTCTCTCCTCCTCCCAACTCCTGTGCTGCCTACCTCTTCTCTGTCCAATGACAGAGCTCTTGCCACAATGACTAATGAGAGAAGTCTGTCACTTGGCCACAGCTTGCCTGGTCTGGTCCTCCCCATTCTTGAGAAAGGAACAGGAAGCCATTCCCTGCATTGCCACTGTGCACCTCCACCTCGGTGTCATCTGAACAAGATCCTCAGAGGGGACAAATTGAAGTCTGCTTGATGTTTATGGTTTTGAATATAAGCCTGTGCCCCATCTCTGAGCTGGTGTCCACAAGCATGACCTAAAACTGTCTGTATCAGGATAATCAGAGCTCCTCTGCTTTGCTTTGTTCACCCAGCTCCAGCCGATGGGACTCTGTGACCCAGTACCCACAGGGATAGGGACAGAAGAGAGAGGATGCTTAAACCCTGCACCCTGTGACTTTACTTCAAATATATACAATGTGATTAGGACCCAGAATAATCAGATTTGGCAAATAAAGTGCAGAAATGACTTCTAATAAGCAAAAGTATCATTTTAGTAAAAGCTTAACCTTACCACACACGCTTGCCCCCAGGCTTCAGTCACTAACAGCCCTGCTTTCACGGCAGGCCTCTGTTCTCCACCCGCCAACCTCCCTTCTGCCTCGCCAGCCTGGTTCTCTCCAAAGCCAATCCTAGATCAGTTAGCAACCCGTCTGTGCTGGCGACTGTTCAACAGTCAAGTCGACAGGATCCAGAATCATGCAGGAGACATGCTTCTGGGTGGTATTATCTTCATGGGGCTAGCCTCTGGGCATGATTTTTGAGGGATTATCTAGCCGAGGTTAACTGAGGCAAGAAGACTCATTCACTATGGTGGCCACCATTCTATGAGCTGAATTAAGATGTAGAAGGAGGGTGAGAGCCTGCTTTGAAAGCCTGGTGACCTCGATGCAACTCCAGATCAGAATCGACAGAGAAAGGAGAGGACTGACTTCATAAAGTTGTCCTTTGGCCTCTACATACGCATCGTACACATGCCCACATCATCATCATCACCACCACCACCATCTTCACCACCACCACCACCACTAAATAAAACAGTATGTTTTATGTGAAAGCAAGCCCAGCACCAGCATTCCTTTCTTGACTGTAGATGTGATGTCACCCACCACTACAACTTCTCACCGTGACGGACTGTACCCTTGAGCTGTGGACCAGAATAAACCATAGCCAGTGGCTTTGGTCAGTGTGTTTATTATATCAGTGGGAAAGATAACAAATACACCATCCACAAACATTCAGCAAGCGTGGGTTTTAGAAATGCAAGGACAGGCTTTAAAATCAACGCAGCTATGAGCTGATCACACCTGAAAACCCTCATTCTTCCGTGCCGCCGCTGCTGCTCAGTTCCCTGCAGTTTTGGGGAGACAGGACGTCAATAGCTTGGTAAACAACATCCAAACACGATGCTCGAATCACGTCTCCCAGTCTTATCTCTTTCTTTGCCCATAATGACTAGAGTCAACATTGGGTGCTTCCGTCAAACCCTTTCCCCAGTGTTTTGAGACAGGGTCTCTCACTGAAGCTTGCTCATTCAGCTAGAGCAGCTGGCCACAGAGCCCAGGGCTCCCACAGTCTCCAGTCTTCGTCCCCCCAGCGCTAACGTTATAGGCATGAGCTACTGTAGTGTTCTTTTTCTTTGTTTTAAGAGCATGCGTGCCAGGGATCTGAACATGCCTGTATAGGAGGCGCTTGCCTACTGAGCCCTCTAATGATTCAACTATTGATGAGCATTTGGGTTGTAGCACATGGTGGCTTCTCTGAACAGTGTTGCAGTGAACACGGACATGCAGGTACCTCCGTGTTACGTGGACTTAGATTCCTTTGGGTATAGCGTGGAAGTTATACCTTTGGGTATAACATGTAGAAGTTCTATTTTTAAGTTTCTAAGGAGCCTCTACACTGGCTTCCGTGGTTGCTGTGCTGGGCTACACCTCCACCACGGTGTAAGGGTTCTTTCATGCAATCAATGTGAAATGTAATCATTTATTGTTTCCTGGATGACCGACTGGGGTGAAGAAAAGACCACAATGCAGGTTTAGTTTGATTTTCTCCCATGGTAAAGATACTGAACTTTTTGCCTCTGTATTTTTGGATGCGTGTGTTTCATCTTTTGTGTGCTGTCTGTTCAATTCTTTATATATTCCACGTACTAATCCCTCAGGTTTCTGTAGGGTATGCCTTCCCTCTGTTGATGGCTTCACATTGTTTTAGTGTGCAGTTTCTGTGCAAGGATGAACTCTGTTCCCTCCATACCTCACAGAGCTGGGCTCATGGTATGAAGGGTTGGCTCTGTCTAATCTGTTGCTGCTCCAGCCTCACCTTCCTCCTGGGAGAACTACCCTGTTAGTTGACAATCGGATGTCATGTCTTCAGATGGGCTTCTCCAACAGGGAGTTGGGGCTGGATGGATCAGTCCTCTGAGGAGCATGGACTTCCTTCCACCACAGCATCTGCCCATGTAAAAGCTCAGTCCTGCCAGCAAACCTGTGGTGAAATCCAAGAAGCAATCACTCCTTAGCTGTGCTGTAAGGACAGCCCCAGGGGCTGGCTTGGCTCAAGGGAACAGTTACTAATCACAGGGGAACCTGATCTTGGCTTTGTCCCAAGAAAGAAGAAAGGATGACAGATAGAAACTCTGTGAGGAGAATCGACAGAGAGGGACAACTGACAGGCAAAGAAGATGTGTGTGTGCGTATGTATGTGTGCGTGCGCGCATGTGCAAGAGAGAAAGAGAGAAAGTGAGAGTCAGAGACAGTGAAAGACAGAGACAGTGAGAAACAGAGACAGACAGAGAGATGGTTGACAGGCAAGCAAGGTGTGTGTGAGAGACAGCACCAGATACAGAGAGAGAGAGAGAGAGAGAGAGAGAGAGAGAGAGAGAGAGAGAGAGAGAAGAGAGAGAGAGAGAGAGAGAGAAGAGAGAAAGAGAGAGAGAAGAGAGAAAGAGAGAGAAGAGAGAGAGAGAAGAGAAGAGAGAGAGAGAAGAGAGAGAGAGAGAGAGAGAGAGAGAGAGAGAGAGAGAGAGAGAGAGAGGACTGAGTTTACATGTGGGAACACAGCAAGTAGAGTCTAAAGCCAACATTAGATCTGTCTACCTGTGAGTCTGCCCACCTGTGAGTCTGCCCACCTGTGAGTCTGCCCATCTGTGAGTCTGCCCATCTGTGAATCTGCCCACCTGTGAGCATTGGTCCCCTTCTCCTAACCCCTATAATGTCTTCACTATGAGCCACATCCTTTCAGTGTGCTCTGTGGTAAGAGGGTCACACCCTGGAGGGACTGGAGGCCTCTGGACCAAGTTAAACTACATGCCTGAGTTCTGTCTGACTGTGAAGGTTCTGGCTTGTCACAATCACTACCAACCAGCCTAGGACCACGGAGGAGACATTGTACAAAAGGAGGAACTCAGAGAGGGAGCTGCTGTGACCAGGGAAGAGGGGAGCAGTCCAGAGCTGGCCACCGTGTGAGCTCTGCTTCCTTTGCTGGGTGGTATCCAAGACACACCCTCTTTGCTCCCTCCTAACACCTACTGCAGGATCTGTCACCTGCCGTTACAGGCAGGTGACTTGACCTCAGCTAAGGTGGAGACATGTGTGACATCAGGGTGCCCAGGGATTGGAGGGGAGAAGAGACCATCTGTGTGGTCACAAGGTCACATGGGTAAGGGTGTCTCCATGACCAATGACCTTCCATTCTCATCAAAAGCTTGCTTTCTGGGAGCGTCACCTAGGCCTGGCTATACTTTTCTACTTCCATGTCTTCCCAATTAGGCTCATGCAGCCGAGGAGCAAGCACTGCCCACTGCCTTGTGGAGAGCACAGATAGCAACTCTGAGGATGAAAATTCTGAGCTGGGTCTGACTGACACCACTGGCCTTTCTACAACAAAAAGACTGTGGGGTCTGTGAACAGCCAACCGTTGCCAATGGTCTGCACAACGCTGATGGACAGGAGACAGGCAGGGGCCCTAAACAATGCTCTGCCTACTGCTCCTTCTTATCCTCCCTCAGAAGAGTTTATGTGTGTGATGTTTTTACAGAAGAAAATGAGAGAGGAGGGCTCACTCTCCTTTCTGGTCCTGCTTGCCCCGGCTCAGCATCCTTTGCCTTTGAGCACTTTTTCTGTCTTTGATTAGAAGCTGTTAGCTCATTGCTGAAAGACATTTTTACCTCAACAGCTAGAAGCAGAAGGTCCCGAGTTCATAATTTTGAAGTGAGTGGCCTTCTGGGAGACTCCTGAGAGGACACAGGTGCCATACACTGGACTCTTTCGAATGCAGTGTCTGTGTCCAGTGACTTGCTTTCCCTTGATATTGAGACAGGTTCCTAAACAAGGGCTCAGGAGATGAGCAAACACAGGATGCTGGCACTGGGCTGGTGTACTGTGCAACAGCTTCTTAGAGGTAGGTGATATCCTGAGGGAGGAAATTGGCACAGGGTCACATGGGGCTGGCTGGTGGGATGTTAGGAAGACTGTGTGGTGGTGACAAGGCTGAAGGCTGGTTGCTGTGGGGGACTGTGACTGGCTTGCTTAGACTTCTGGCTCTAGAGACTGATCCTTGTCAGGCAGAAGTAAGTGGCACCATGTGGGCACGCTGTGAGAAGGCTGTCCACTTACAGAACTCATTCTTGGAAGCAAAGAGAGCAACACGACAGTTAGACTGCATGTGTCTCTCACGATGGTGCTGTCGCAAGTGTGATGGCTGCCCGTGATGGTTGACTGGACTTGGAGTCACCTAGGAGACAGGTGACTAGCCTGGTGACTAGCCAGATTCACTAGGCTCCCTTCTGCCAAAGGACAGCACAGATGGGCAGGTCTGTGAAGGTGTTTACAGAAAAATCCACCCGAGACATGGGCAGCACTGTACTGAGGACTGGTTCAAGAGGAAATGGAGGAAGCTAACTGAACACCCATCTCCCTCTGCTTACTAGATTTCACTTTGTTTTAAATATATATATAAATATATAATTATATATGTATAATTATAATATAATAATATAATATATTATAAATATATATACACACACATACACACACATACATATATTTGTGTATGTGTCAGTCAGTATGGCATGTGCACATTCACATGGGTGCCTATGAAGTCAGAAGAGGGTGTTGGATCTCCTAGAATTTGAGTTATGGGCACTTGTGTGCTATGAACCCAACCCAGATCCTCTGCAAGTGCAGCATGCTCTCTTACCTGCTGAATCATCTCTCTGAACTCCTCTCTCTGATCCCTGACTGTAGCTAAGTGTGGCCAGCTGCTGCTCATGCCTCCACTGCTATGCCTTCCACTCTGTGATGGTCTATACCCTCAAACTGTGAGCAAAACTAAGTCCTTCATTCCTGAATATAAGTTGTTGGATATTTAGCCACAGTAATAAGGAAAGCATCTACTAAATTAAGGCCGTCCTAATTATAAGCTCTATATCATGGAAGTCACTAAAAAGAGGTGCTTCAAGAAGCCACTGGTCATCATGGGAGTGCCTGTCACTGGGAAAATCAGATACCTTCCTGATGATCTGAGTGCTTGTGGCTGTGTTTCTGGGGCCTGTCTGAGCTGCCATCATGGGAGTATGCAGTCAGGAGCCTGGATACATTACCACACACTTTGTTCAGGGCATGGCTTCTGTGACTCCACACAAAAGGGACCAAGGAGGCTGCAGAGACTTGTGTTCTAGGGGACATCCTAGGTGGTGTGATTGGCAGTCCAACCAATTCAGAACAGGACCAAAGGGGACATACATGTGCTGTGTGACAAAACTTTTCCTGGGGAAACACATCCGTGTATACTCACCCCAGATAAGAAAGTCACAACAGACCAAAGTGCAACTATTCAAACCACTGATCTTATGTGTGCTCTCTCTGCACACGTTGTGAAATCTAAGGATGGACTAAGGACAAAGGATTAGAGATGCTGAGGTTGCAGCAGGCTTTCCACCAGGGTGGAGAGACTCAGTTGAAGATACTCTGAGGAACAGGATGCAGATCAGGACAGCTCTTCCCTCTAACAGCCTTGAAGGTGGCCCTGGGTCACAGGATTAGGGAGAGATGGATCCTCAAAGGAACTGTGGGATTGGCCTCTGTCCCAGATGGGAAGAGGAAATGATGGCCTTCTGAGAACATCTCCTTCTTCGTGGTCTTGAGAGTGACTCATAATGCAAAGCAGAGACTGACGAAGAACTTGATAAGGAGTTTGGCAGCTTGTAGGCCCCACCCATGGGTCTCTTGGACTCCAGGGACAATGACCTCACATGTCCTTAAAAGCTGGTTCATGGATGTATAGAAAAAGATGGTTTTCCATATCAATACCATGGAAAGACAAACTGAGAGCTATAGTCATGTGAGAAAAGCATAAGGTGCTATTTACATGCCACCAGATACCTCTGTCCCCTGCCCCTGGAAGATAAAGGGAGAGAATGTTGTTGGCTGAGTCCAACCTGTGGTGTCCAGTGTTGACTGACAGCTATGGTCAGGATGCTGTGTGAGATAGGGCATAGCTATTCTGTTCAGTGTCAGAATAGAACTTTTTGGCATGACAGCTATCAATAGTTTACACACTTCTAGGAATAGCATAGTTGAAACTGAAGAGAAAACCACGATCTTGATATTTCATGGAAATAGTTACTGAGGGTAGGTGGTGGTGGTACTGGAGAGATGGCTCAGAGGTTAAGAGCACTGATGTTCTTTCAGAAGATCTAGGTTCAAGTCCCAGCACTCATGTGACAGTTCACAGTTATATGTAGCTCCAATCTCAGGGATTCTGACACCCTATTCTGGCCCCTGTAGGTACCAGATGCAAATGTGTAATATGTATATGGTACACAGACATGCAGATAAAACATTTATTCAGATAATGTCTTAGTGTAGGGTTTGTATTCCTGCACAAAACATCATGACCAAGAAGCAAGTTGGGAAGGAAGGGGTTTATTCAGTTTACACTTCCACATTGCTGTTCATCACCAAAGGAAGTCAGGGCTGGAACTCAAGCAGGTCAGGAAGCAGGAGCTGATGCAGAGGCCATGGAGGGATGTTACTGGCTTGCTTCCCCTGGCTTGCTCAGCTTGCTTTCTTATAGAACCCAGGACTACCAGCCCAGGGATGGCACCACCCACAGTGGGCCCTCCCATCCTTGATCACTAGAAAATGTCTTCCAGCTGGACCTCATGAAGGCATTTTCTCAACTGAAGTTCCTTTTGTGTCAAGTTGACACACAAAACCAGCCAGTACACATAATAATGTGTAAATTTTTTTTTAAAGAAAGAAAATAGTTATTGGAGAGATACCTTGAAATTTGAGAGACTGCAGTTGTTATAGGATGAATTCAACAACTCCTGGTACCCCACGTCTGAGTGTGGCATAGCTAGGATTGTGACAACACTGAGAGTTCATCGCATTGCATCTACCTGTGAGGAGCCCAAAAGGCTACAGTCAAGATGAGCTATGAATGGGAAGCAATGATGAAACAAAGCCCCTTAGAGATGGAGCAAGTGGATTATGAAGGCACAGAGATGCTGGTTCTCTCTTCACCCCGAGCCTTTCTTAAAAGGCAAATGGAAGAAGAAAGCATAGCACATGCATGGCACATGCACGGCACATGCACAGCACATGCACAACACATGCATAGCACATGTAAGCTCTGTGGTGTCTGCATGCTCACACATTACATGCAGAATCAAATGTAATAAATGATTTTTTTTTAAAAAAAGAAAGAAAACATGGGCCAGTAGAGCTCAGACCCAATGGCAGTTACCTTAAAGTGATGGAATGCCTGAATTCTAGGTGCAGGCAGTGGTTGTTTGAGTAACAGTGTCCCCCAGAGGCTCAGGAATTAGCACACTTGATCACCAGTAGGTGGTGCTGTTTGGGGAGGTTTAGGTGGTGCGGCCTTGTTGGAGGAGGTATATCACAGGGTGTAGGGGTTGGGATTAAACGTTATCACTACCAGGCTGCTTTCCTGGTTTTTTGCTCATGACTGATGTATATAGTCTGTTTCCTGGTCCTGTTGCTGTGTCTGCTGCTTGCTGCTGTGTTTTCTGGACATAGGCTCCTAGGACTATAGGCCTAAACAAACTCTTTCTTTCATAAGTTGTCTTGGTCCTAGTATTTTATTATAGCAACAGATGAGTAACTAATATACAGGGTGAACCTCGGAACCACAGGGAAGGTGGTGGTGGTAGTAACCAGTGGAAACACTGTTTATTAAACACCCATTTGCAAAACCAAGAAGGAATGTGCATGTCTCCAGCTAGTACGGGCACGTCAGGACTTACTGTGGCTTTCCTAGTAACTACAGTCATGCATCAGGGGCATAGTCCAAGCGATGTGTCAGTAAGAGGCCTTGTCACTGTGCCAACATCATAGAGTACTTTCAAAACCCAAGATGGTACGGCCTGATACACACCTAAACTATGCGTCTAGCCTGTGTCCCCTAGGGCCATAGGAACAAACTCAGCCCAGATCAAATCAAGCTCAAGAGAATGATGTCATTAAAAGCTGCAGTATACCCAGGAGGCATGGTGCGGGATCCAGTGGGATCAGTTTAATGTGGACTTTTATCAATAGAAGGCAGACACGCTAAATTAATGATAAAATGCAGCTCAGTGAAAACACAAACCTGCAGCATAGCTGTTTGCTGTCTAGTGTTATGCCTCTCACAAACTCTCAGAGACTCTGCTTGTACTCTTAGTGGGCACCGAGGGACTAAGAGGACCTGGCTCTCCCGTGTACAGTTCCCAGCATTGACACCTTCCCTGTACCTCACTCATGCAGATTGCTCATGTGGTCTGTCGTGGGCTTCAGGGACATGTAAGTCACACTTGACAGGAAGCTTATGAGGGAACCTCTGGTCTAAAGTGGGAGGAAGGGCGTCGCTAATGAGCACATTTCAGATTTCTGGTTCTCTTAACTTATTATTAACAAGAAGAAACTTTTGGTGACCCAGGCCTTGAAAGTGTAAATTACAAAACTTTACCAGCTCATTGGCTCCAAGCCCCATGTCTACTAAAATCTGTATATACATGACCAGTGGACAGCTCAGTGGGTAAAGGTACATGGCAATCAGCCTGGACACTTGGGTCAGGTGTTCACATGATGGAAAGAGAATGCCGCTTACAGGTTGTCCTCTGCTGACCACACATGCAGCCTGACTCAGGCATCCACACATGAAATTTTTTTTTTAAAAGTAATCAGTTTAATTTTCATAAAAGGATGTTAAAGTCGGGAATGGTGGGACATGCCTGTAATCTCAGTCATGGGGAAGCAGAATCAGGAGGATTATTAGTTCAGGGAAACCTGGCACATACCACAAGACCCCACCTTAAAAACAGGAACAAGCAAATAAAGAAACAAATGTCTCTAGCACCTGATAAGCACTATAGATAGTATTGGGGGAAAAAATGTGCTGGCTATGTGGCACGTGCATTTAATCCCAGGTTTTGGGAGGCAGAGGAAGGTGAGTCTCTGAGTTCAAGGCCAGCCTGGTCTAAGAGCAAGTTCCAAGACAGCTAGAGCTACACAGAGAAACCCTGCCTTGAAAAACAGACAAACAAACAAACAACGACACAAGAGTATTTGATCAGCTGAGCTGTGAGAGCACTTTTTGAAAAAAAAAAACAAAAAACAAAA
>NW_021604656.1:419194-447027 GCF_004785775.1 Grammomys surdaster
CCCCCATCCTTCCCATCCCCCCATCCTTCCATCCTGCCTCTCTTTCCTCATCTCTTCTCGCTCATTCTGTTTTCTACTTACCTTCTTTCCATCTTTGGTTCATTTTAAAGAAACCTCTTTCTTATTTTTTGAAATATTAAAAGAAAATGTGTGTGCGTGTGTGTGTGTGTGCGTGTGCGTGTGTGAACACAGTGTCTGAAGAAGTCAGAATAGAGTATTGTGTCCCCTGGATCTGGAGTTACAGGATATTGTGGACCACTTCATATCGACTGGCTTTCCTTTTTCCCCAGTTCCCTTATGCACTTTAATAAGCTTAATTTTGCACCCATCATGCCTTATAATGCCAGACTGTCAAAAACGAGTAAGACTTAGAGATGGCCTCTGGAAGGTGTCAGCAGAGGTGGGTCAGCCCAGCCTCAAGAGAACACACAACTCGGGGCTTAGGGCTTAGGGTTCAGAATGGACACTTTAGCCAGTGCTGGACCTAGCACATGGAGCCACCAAAATTGTAAGACTATAAACTTGTGCAGTTTATAAACCATCAAAAATGACATAGAATCATAGGCCACATGAAGACTTTCAGGTCAGTGGGACAGAGTCAACAACAGAAGTTTTTTTTGTGACATCACACCGCACTGTCACACGCGCATGGCAGTCACAGAAGCTGTGGGATGTGCCATTGTGATGCTCGGTGTTAAAACATGACGGTTGTGTTTTCTACACACTTTGTCATGATTTAGAGCACAGTACTGCTGACTTACAGAACAGAAGGATGGAAGCGTGCCACTGTGGCAAGCCATTACAAATGCTAAAGGGTCTCAGGACCTGGAGAGTGGGTAGATGTTGGAAGAGTTTGCAGCAGGCAAGAGAAACCTGTTCTTGCCATAGCTGGGGCAGCAGGGCAGTGAGGACTCAGAAAGAGAAGACAGGCACCAGAGAAGCCTGGCTCTTGCTGGGATAGCTATTCAGTCGTGCATCGGATACTGGTGGAAATGTCAACAGTGAAGGTCATTCCAGGGGAGCCTCAGAAATGAGGAACACACTGACCACAGGGAAGAAAAGCCTTCCTCTCTAAAACTGACCCAGAGTGACCTGCGTTTTTGTTCCAGAACTATGTGGAACACAGAACTTGTGAGCTATGAAATCGGATGTTTGGTTTTTAAAACTGAATATTTAGAAATTTCCAAGCAGCTTGAACTCTGAGAGGACGTTCAACCTATTCACACTGTGAATAATATGGAGACTGCCTTAAAGCAGCCAGGGCATGGCTGAGCTGAGGGGATGTGGAGCGCGATGAGTGTTGGTTGGAGGACTCAGTGGAACTTGGGTGCCTTAGTCCAAGTCAGGACAGGGCACTTGGAGGCATTTCCAAGGCTATCAGGGCTGCCATCCTCATCAGAGATGTACCTGGAGACGAAAACAGACTCAGTGTCTGTTGCCCTTCACTCTGTCCCTCTGCAGTGATCCTTACCCTGCCTGCAGGTACAGACAGCTCAGAACACTATGCAGGAGACACTGCAGCCTCTGCCAAGATTCCAAAGATCCCTCCAGAAAACTACAGAGCCCGGTCTCAGAAGTTCGATGGCCTAAATAGCCATTTTGGATTCAGGAGAGACCTTGTCTCCGGAGAATAAGGAAGAGAGTAATGGAGCAAGACATCCCATGCCCTCCTCTGCATATGTGTGCATAAGGCATGTCAACCACACTCACATGTACATATAAGCATTGTGCTGGCTAATTTTGTGTGTCAACTTGACACAAGCTGAAGTTGCAACAGAGAAAAGAGCCTCCCTTGAAGAAATGCCTCCATGAGAACCAGCTGTCAGGCATTTTCTCAATTAGTGGTCAAGGATGGGAGGGCCCATTGTGGGTGGTGCCATCCCTGGGCTGGTAGTCCTGGGTTCTATAAGAAAGCAATCTGAGCAAGCCAGGGGAAGCAAGCCAGTAAGCAGCATCCCTCCATGGCCTCTGCATCAGCTCCTGCTTCTGAGCTGCTTGAGTTCCAGTCCTGACTTCCTTTGGTGATGAACAGTAATGTGGAAGTATAAGCTGAATGAACCCTTTCCTCCCCAACTTGCTTCTTGGTCGTGATGTTTGTGCAGGGATAGAAATCCTGACTAAGACAGGCATGGACCACAATACAGATACACACACACACACACACACACACAGAGAGAGAGAGAGAGAGAGAGAGAGAGAGAGAGAGAGAGAGAGAGGACACATACATGCATACATGGATACATGGATATGGATACATGGGTAGATACTTAGATACATAGATAGGTACATAAATACATAAATAGATACATAGATAGATATATAGATACATAGATACTAAGATATAAAGACAGATACATAGATACATGTGACGCGCCGCCTCGCCGATAAGGAGAACGCCACACTCAGGATTCTTCTGACAGCAGTTTATTGTTACAGCTCTTTTAGATGGTCGTGAGGCGAAGGACCTCGAGCCCCAGAACCCACGGCTTATATAGAGCCCTGGGAGGACGTGCTGCATGCTCATTGGCTCTTTAAATGTCGCCTAATTAACATACTAGTTTTCACGCCTTGCGCATGCGCACATTCAAGCTTGGCTCTGACGAGAACCGGGGAGCGGGAAGCCGGTGCGCCTGCGCAGGCGCACATTCAATCACGGCTCCCTCAAGGAGCCGGCGCCATTTCGCGATGGCGAATGCGGCTCCCGACAGATACATAAATAAATACATAGATACATAAATAGATACATAGATGATAGATAGATAGATAGATAGATAGATACATACATACATACATACATACATACATACATACATACATAGATGGAAGGAAAGAAGCAAGGAGGGGAGAACAGGTTGAGCACTTGCCTAGCACATCAGAGGCCCTGGGTTCAGTCCTTAGTACTCCCCCCACCACACAGAACAAACGAAAGCCAACCTCAGGAACACAAGTCAGTCAGTGGTGGGAAGCTGTGAGGAAGCCTGGTCGTAGGCTCCATGCACACTCACCCCAGGCCTGGCCTGGGAAACAGATGGGGCTTTAGTACCAGGTAGTCAACTGCCTTAGGAGGGTCTGATAAGCTTCTGCTCTCCCTCAGGCTTCCTGTCAGACAAGCAGCAAGAGAAACAAAGATTGTGCAAGAGCCGATTAGGCTGCATGCTGTGGTTGCTTTGGGAAGTTTGTTTTCTAGAAAAATATATGTTGGCAAAATAAAGGTTTGGAGTCTGCAATCTGAGAGGGAATGGCTGCTTCCCTCGCTGCCAAGGCTGCCCAGAGGAGAGTGGAACCATGGGACACTGGGTGAGCTGAGACATGTGGGGTCATCTGAAACTCAGCTGTCAACCATCCAAAGCCCTTCAGTGTGTGTGTGGTTGGGGAAAGGGGTTTTATTTATTTTATTTTTATGTTTGTTTATTTATTTGGGTGTATGTGTTGTATGCACAAGCACAAAGGCACATTCGTAGAGAACAGAGGACAGCCCAAAAGAGTCAGGTCATTCCTTCTACCCTGCGGGTCCCAGGGGATTGAACCCAGGTGGCTGGGTTTGTGGCAGGACCCCTGTCCCCACTGAGCCATCTTGCTGACATTGAGGAAAGTTTTAAAACACTCTCTAGACGCACGGCTCCTTGCCCCATTAGGAGTTTTCTGGTGGTTTGTGGGTCATCTGTGACAGGCTGTGACTCTGCTTAGCCCTTTCAGCAGCCTTGTTTGGATATTTGCATATTCTTTCCACAATGGTAAATGTGTGTGTTGGTGGAACATGACCATACTCATGTGTTTATGTCTAATACAGGCAAATTCTTCATTCGCAGGCATAATCCTGTCTGCTTGCCTGTGGTGCTTCATGATGCTCAATATAATTAAAGCCAACTCTAGACACAGATTTAAGAAGTATGCACTTCTTATACATAAATATTCAGGTCCTGGGAGGTAGATGTTAGTAAAGTGTTTACAAACACAAGCATCTGAGTTCAAGCCCAAGAAAGAGCTCACATGTGCCGAAAACCAGGCATGGTGTGATTATGTTTTCATTTTGGGTGTGGTGAGTTTATCTCTCTCTTTTTTTAAAAGATTTATTTTTTTTTATGTATATGAGTGCACTGCAGCTGTCTTCAGACACACGCTAGAAGAGGGCATCAGATCCCATTACAGATGGTTGTGAACCACCATGTGGTTGCTGGGACTTGAACTCAGGACCTCTAGAAGATCAGTCAGTACTCTTAACCACTGAGCCATCTCTCCAGCCTGTATGCCTACTTTTTAAAACTTGTTTTTATTGAAAAAATTCATACAATATATTTTGATCATATTTTCCCTTCCCCAATTCCTCCCAGGCCCTTCCTTGCCACACAACTTTATAATTTTTCTTTCTCTTTAAAACAAACAAATGAAAAACAATAACAAAATGCAAAACACACACACACACACACACACACACACACATGCCTCAAACCCCAAAGAACAAAAATCAAATTGAACAAGACCAAACAGATCAAAAAAAAAAACTGGAAGAAAAACAATGTCATAACCCTCCCTCCCCCCAAAAATCTACAAAACTGCCACTGAGTTATTTTTGTGTTAGACAACTCCTCCTGGGCACAGGGCCTGCCATGAGATCTGGTTACTATACCCTGTGGGACTCCATTGGAGAAAACTGGTTTCCCCTTTGACAGAAGGTGTGATTGCAGATAGCTTCTTGGGCAGGGGAGGGAGTTCACGTACCCTTGTCAGTGCTGGGGTCCTGTCGAGCATATGTGGAGATGCTGTGTAGCTTTAATCCCAGGGCTGGGAGGCAGAGGCAGGGGGATCTATGAGGCTCACTGACTAGCCAGCCAGCCTAGCCTACTAGTTGAGTTTTAGGCTGCTGAGGAACCCTGTCTCAATCAATCAATCAAATATCAATCAATCAATCAGTGTGGATGATACCTAAGATAATGACATCTGAGAATATCCTCTTATTACTCAAGCTTCTGATCTTACACATAAGAGCGCATGCACACACACACACACACACACATAGATAGGTAATAAGCATTCATAGCTTATAAAATGTATCAACTCATAAATGTGCATGCGAATGCTCTGCAACAGACTACACTAACTAAAAAAGAGCACACAGAAAATCCACAAAAGTATCCATATTTATCATTTCAGAACAAGGCGACGCTAACCCTGAGCTCCCCAGAGCAGCAGGCAGATCACTGGAGGTTGCAGCAACGACCCAGTCCAAGAAGAATGAAAGGCTCACTTTCCGCTAGAATGCTTGCTCTTGCAAAGTGGGCTTCTTCCTTCCTTCAGCTGACATTTCCTGAGCTCACAGCAGGTCCAGGCTCTGTGGAGGGCTGGTGCACAGGCCCAGCAGCCTGGGTGTGGTCTGAGCTTTCCGTCAGGGAGGATGGACAGGCAAGACTTGGGTAGTTTTGGACTGGGTGCTCATGCTGGGAATCTGATGCTCAAATGATAATGAAGGGGACCAGAGCACCTTTAGGGGACAGAGAGGCTGAGTGAGAGTATCCTCAGTGGATGAGAAAGGACTTGGGAGCTGTGTGAAGGAGGCACAGACTTGTGGGAGACACTGTTCTGGAAGTGAGTGAGAACAGCACAGAACACGGGTGAGCCCTCCCCAATACCACAAGTCTCCTCGTTTCAGAAATGGGCTCATTAATGGGAGCTCAAGGGGAATCCTTGCAGGTTGAGGGATTGACCATCTTGGTCAATGACCAGGAGACAGAAGTTTCCAGGGACAGGATGGAACACAACCTGTGCAGTCATGACCTTGGTGTGGATAGAAAACCACTCAGCTCAGATTGGCTTAATTTAAAAGGAAGAAAACATCAAAATGAGAGTGTTAAATTACTGGGCATTTAAAAAAAAATGCTCAGCAAAGCCTTTTCCTTCTACCACCGTCAGATGCTTTGGGGTTTTAAAATACTGATCCTGGTCCAGACGGACCCGGATGGCACCTGTCTGTCTACACAGTCACGCTGCCCTGTTACATCTGTGACAGAAGTCCCCCACAGAAGATGGTCTGGTACAGCCGTGGTCCCTACTGAAAAGAGTGGATCCCAGTATCTATTTGTGCACATTCTGATGCTACCCAAGATAAAGCCAGCCTGGGTGTCGCTGACTTCCACTGAAACCCACAGCCTGTGGATGAGCTGTGGCATCAGGGACGTGTAGGCGGGGCTTCACATTGAGGTTGCTTAGGAGCCACGTGGTCTTTATCAGTGTCTTGACTTCTTCATTTCTCACAGAAGCTGTAGCCCAGCCAGCCAGGTCCATGAATAGCAACTCCCACTGTGTCTTGTCCTTTATAGGGGACCTGAGGGTCTGAACTCATGTCCTCATGCTTTCATGCAGGGACTCTACCCACTAAGCCATCTCTCCAGCCCTTTTACACATCTTATCTCTGTTTCCTACTGCAGGAAATCTGAGCTCAGAGCACAGTGTGCAGGCTGGCAGAGCCCGGGAGTCATGTGGGTGAAGTTCAGACCCAGATCTCTGGGCTCTTCAGCTAACATCTCTGAGACATGAATGTGTCTGGCCTTGGTTCTTTCTGAATGAAGTGGCGGTTGGCAATGGCTGCCTTTCAGGAACTAAAGAGCCTTGTGTGTGTGTGTGTGTGTGTGTGTCTATGGTGTGTGTCTGTCTCTGTGTGTATCTGTGTGTGTGTGCCTGTGTGTGTGTCTGTGTGTGTGTCTGTGTGTGTCTGTGTGTGCCTGTGTGTGTGTCTGTGTGTGTCTGTCTGTGTGTGTCTGTGTGTGTGTGTTTGTGTGTGTCTGTGCTGCCAGACTGTGGGGTATTTGGGAGCGTTCCACATGGTGGCTTCCCTGGGAGCCAAGCTGAGCCCGATGCATAGAATCTGTACTAAGTGCTCACAGGAGAGGACCACAGAGGCAAGCCCCAGTTCAGACCCCAGCCCTTCAGGGGGGCATTCTCTAATGAGTTCTAGGATGAGAAGTTGTTTCTTTTAAATGCTTTCTATTAGCATCCTTTACTCACACATAATAACGGGCTCCGTGACGACATTTTCTATGTGTATATAACGTATTTTCATCACAGTCACCCTGTATTATCCTCTCTTGGTCCCCTCTCACTCCCACCAAGATCCCTTGCCCTTCCCAAATACTTCTGTGTTCATATCTTGTTTTTTAGGGGTGGGGGTTGGACTCAAGGAGTTTAGTTAGAATTGCTGACAGGAGCATGGGTCAAGGCTGATTGACAGAGGCACGGACAACTCCCCAGTGACTATAATACTAAAGAAAATGATTCTGCCTCTTCCAGTGACGACTGACTCTCTACAGATCCTCAGGGAGGGGCCGGGTCTGGTGAGCACTTCCCAGAAGGAAGAATTTATACATGTACTTGGCCATGCTGTCTATGACATGCGTTCTTCCTGACATCACCCTTTGCCCCTGGTGCTCTGTGTGGAACCTGCTCATACCTGCCTCACACGTGATGCTCAGCCACTAGTGTGTGCTCTGAGGAGAGCAGCAGCCATGTGCATACACAGGGAAAGGGCTCACATTTTAAACCCAGTAACTCAACCAGAGAATTCACATGAGGAACATCAGAATACCAACTGCATACTGTAGGTATGGGCTTGCAACTTGTTCTTTGCTCATTTAATACACACACACACACACACACACACACACACACACATACACACACACACACACACCCTGTGCTTCCCAATTGCTCAGAAAAAGAAACGGGCACCCTGAGTAGGTAAGTTGGTTATGACTATGAGATGATAAGAGTCATAGAAAGGAAAAAAAGAATCTTGGGACTTGAGAGATAGCCCAGGGGTTAAGAGTGCCTGCTGTTCTTGCAGGGGACCTCGGTTCAGTTTCCAGCACCCACTCCAGGTGGGTCACAAGCACCTTTAAATCCAGCTCCAAGGGAGCCAGTGTCTTCTCTGGACTCCCCTGGCAATTTCACTGATGTATGTCTATCCCCCAAAAGACACATGTGCATAAATATATTTAAAATTTTTAAAGAATAAAAAAATAAGTTTATCAGGCAGAGCGCATATCCCTGTGTGGATGCACAGTGCTCATGTACCTGTGTATGTAAGTGTAGAGTCTAGAGATCACCACCGGGTGTTCTTCAGGACAGTGCTCACCTTGTGTTTTGTGGCAGCATCTCTCACTGGCCTGGAGCTTGCTGGGTGGGCTAGGCTGGCCAGTAGGGATTCCTTTGTTTCAGCCTCTGCAACCAAGGTTACAGGCACACAATGTACCTGCTGCAGGAGCTGAGGATAAACTCAGGCCCTCCCTCTTGCACAGCAAGCCTGTCACCCACCGTGTCTACACAGCAAGCGTGTCTCTCCAGTTTGAGCAACCGACTTTTCTGATTCGGACATGTTGTTTGCACTTCTTTTACCCTCAGCCAAACGCCTGCAGGAGACCCTCATTCAGCACTGAAGTAACAAGCACCAGTTAGTCTGCGGTCTCCTCCCCACGAGTACAGCGCAGAAGGCAAGCTCTCCCCACAGGATGCTCCCACCATCAACTCAGGCGAGTTCAGGGTGGTATTGCATGGATGGTTGGCAGTTTCTTCCCCTCTCTCCTTCCCTTTTCCTTCCCTCCTCTTCTCTTCCCTTCCCCTCCCCTTCCCTTTTTCTCCCCTCCTCTTCTTTTCCCTTTCCCTCCCCTTCCCTTTTCTTCCCTCTTCCTTCCTTCCTTCCTTCCTTCCTTCCTTCCTTCCTTCCTTCCTCCTCCTTCCTATTCCCTTTCCTTCCCTTTTCCTTTCCTTTCTTCCTCCTTCCTTCCCCTTCCCTGTGCCCATCCCTTCATCCCTTCTTTCTTATATGGATGCTTTCCCTTCCTTTCTCTTCTCCTCCTTTCCCTTCTCCTGGTCTTCTTTCTTTTTTATCCACCCCCCCCCCATACACACATACACACACTCTTGCTTTCTTTTGCTGCTAACAAGAGAAAAATATTCCCTCTCAATTCTTAGGGGAAATCCAAAGGCAATATTCCCATCAAATTTTGAGGAAGTCTTCCCCCAGATACTATCAGATTCTCAGAAAGCAAATGACCTGCAGAAGACATTAAACTGCCTCATCTGGATTGGGGGTGTGAGGAGTGGGGGAGGAGCTACAGCTCATAGGCAGCAAAACAAACTCAGCCCTCCTTCACACTCAAGATTGGAAGCACACATGTGAGGGAAGGGGTGTCTCCAGTCCCCCAGAGGAATCTGGATGCTGGAGGACCAGACTTGCGTACTCCTGTTTGGACAGGCTAAGGTGAAGTTCCCAGGAGTCTTTCCTGGATGTATTGCTTCCTCTTCTGGGGGAGGAAATCTAGCATTTCTTTTCTTGGATACTTAGAGCTTTTTCACTGAAGTAAAGCTGTTTTTTCCTTTAAGAATGGCAAGCTTAACTTTCCCCGCTCTTCTGGCTGATTTATTCTACACGATGCCCCTCATGCTGTTCACAGTACCCAGAAAGGAGACGCACAGATCAGAGAGCTGCACCGGCACACTAAGGAACGGCTGGAGCCTGGGGAAGAACTTTAACGCTCTGAAAGCCCCTGCCCTCCACCCATAGTTACGTGAACCACTTGTAACCACTCTCTGCTTACGTGATCCCAGCTCTAATTTATCACCCAGGGACAAAATACCACAAATGTCAGAGCTGATCTTGCTTGCCACTTCCTCATTAGACACTGTTCCGGTGATGAAGAGTGGACCATGACGTTTGAGTGTTCTCCCAAAGCTCATGTCTTCCTGAGCCAGGACCACCCAGACCACCCGTCACTCACCATAGAGGATGGCCCTCAAAGTGCCAGCATAGATATAGCTTAAAGCCTTGCTCCCAGCCTAGCATCCATACAAAGGAGGTCCCTCTGTACCTAGATACTCATGTCCCTAAGCATTCAGATCTTCAGTGCTCAGGCGTACAGGCCATGCCTGTGGACATCTGTACGTCCAACCTCCACCTACATACCTGTGTTGACCTACGTTTTGGGCCTTGGGTGCTCACTGGACAAGTAGCCGGCCCTCCAGAAGAAATCTGGAGGGATGCTTGGTATGCATGGGTAACATGTTTGGGCAGAGAAGTCTAGGTTTTGGAGTAGTCCAAGCATGAGCTAGGAGAAGGGGTCCAGACACCATGCGAGCCTGTTCTTGTCACTGATGCCTGAGAAAAGAAGACAGTGTGCGCTTAGATCGTCACCTTTGGGGTGGGCTATGGATGGAGCTCAGTGCTGTGTGTACATATACGTGTGCATGTGTGGGTGTGTACATGCGCACTTGTGTCTGGAGGCCAGAGGTCAGCCGTGCACCACTCTGTGCTCTATGGACCATATGTCAGTATGCACTGTGTCGTGATGCACATGTTGGGTGTACTTTGCCCATTCCTACCCAAGCTAAGTCCTGAGGGAAGGAGTGTGCCTGTCGTCTGCATCTTGTGTGGTCAGAGTCCTGAAAAGAAAGTGGATGGTGTGTGATGAACTCACAGTGTTGAGAGATCTGAGGAGATAGGCAAAGTGCTTTCCCCAAAAAGCTTTCCAGCACTCATGTAAAAGCCTAGTGCAGTGGGACACACCTATAATCCCAGCATTGGGGGTGGAGAAACAGAAGGATCCCTGGAGCTCCCTGGACTTCCAGTCTAGCTAAATCAGTGAGCTCCAGGTTCAATGAAGGCCATGTCTCAAAAATTAAAGTGGAGAAAGATAGAAGACGATTCCCACGGCTGCTTTAACTAGGAACCTGGGGGCAGGTGATGCTCTCCTGGGTCTCAGATGTCAAGTAGGAACACACACTGAAGGGTCTCGGAGGTTGTGGCGGAAGACAAGGCTCTTTAAAAAGTGGTTGGATGGTCCAGGAGTATCGCTCTGCTCAACAGCTGTGTCAGTGGCTGATCTCCTGGTGTCCACACTACTATAGTTCTGCGAAGAGGTGAGCATGAATTTTTTTAAAAAAATTAAAAAGATAAGATTATGCTATATTTTAATAACCAAGAATGAGAGATGGGGTGGGGGAGAGACTGAAAACTTGCTATTGGCAGCCACATGGATGGATCTGGAAAATATTATATTCATTGAAGCAAGCTCGACACAGAAAGAGACCAAAACTGCATGATCTCACTCCTGTGGAATCTAAAAATGCTGACCTCAGAGAAGCAGAGAACAGCAGTTGCCAGGAGATGTGGAGGGAAGGGGGTGGGGCACTGGCAGGCTGGTCCACAGTTCAAGGTCACGGTCAGTAGCAGCAGTGGCTCTAGTGTCCTAGCACATGGTAGGGACATTCCAGCTACATGACTATTATATGTCTAAAAGTATCTGGAAGAGAAGATTTCAAATGTTTTACACATACACACACACATGCATGCACGCACACACACATTTAAAGAGACAGAAAAGCCAAGTCCCTGCATGAATCAAAACATCACACGGTAGGTACCTCATAAAGGTGCATGATTTTTATGTGTCAATTAAAAATTTAAAATAAAAGGCTCATGGAAGTGGGTCAGTTTTTTCCCCTTAGGGCTTTTCTATGTGACTAGGGAACAAGGCTGAGTTAATAAGTTTCTGTTGTTTTTACTCTCTTAATCATGTATATGTGTGTGTGCATGTCCATGTATGTGTGTGTTCATGTATATGCATGCTCATGTATGTGAGCAGAAGACAGAGGACACGCTCTGCTGTTGGTCGTGTCCCTCTACTTTGTCTCAGCCAGTGATTCACTCTGTTTATGGCAGGTCACCTAGTTCTGCCTCCCTTCTCACAGGAGAGCTTTGGAATTACAGATGTGCACTATGAAGCTGGCTGGAGATAAGTGGGTTCCCGGGATCCCAAGTAGGGTCCTCCCTCTTGTGTGAAAAGTACTTTACCCACCAAGTCATCTCCACAGCCCTCAGCTTCTGTCCCTAATAAGTTAAAACTATAATAAGACCGTTAATAGCCTGGATGAGGAAGACAAAAGAGCGGTACTGCTGAGATCCCACGCTAGAGCAGTCAGGAGCAGGTCATTCCAGAATCCACCACAGATTCTAACCAAGCATGATGGTGAATCAAGATATTTCAGGCATGCAGGGACTCAGCCTTTCTATGGAAGTTCCTAAGGATGTAGTCATCTAAAATAGAGGACCAAGCGAGCTGTGTGGGGAACTTCCAGAATGGAACAGTCATTCAAGACCAACCTGGAGGAGGGAAGGAAGGATTCCAGCAAGGGGTGGGCTCGGTGGAGTCTGGAGGCAGAATAAGGCTTCTGACTACACTGTTAAGTTTCAAAGATGGGAAGGCAACTCCAGAGAACTAGACTCCTCCAAAGCGGAGGGACGGTACCAAACCCTGACTGTACAGGCTGTATAAGGAGGTACTGTGACCACACTTCAAGTTGGAAGAAAGAGAAGGAAGGCAGGCTCAGGATAGCTAACTTCTCAGTTACAACAAATAACATCAGTACTCCGATGGACCAGAACCACTGCAAGCATGTGACTTAGAGATGGGATGACAGGTACTCAAAGGAACATGTAAGAAGTTGGGGAGGGGCACTGAGGAGATGGCTCAGATGCCTCATGAAAGCATGAGGAGCTGAATCAGAATCCATAACATGTAAAGAGCCAGGTATGGCTGCATTGCCTGTAACCCAGGGGTTCTCAACCTGTGGGTCGCAACTTCTTTAGTGATCAGATGACCCATTCACAGTCTGAGGACCTGAGTTCAAATTCCCAGGACTCCTTTTAAAAAGCTGTGAATAGACACAGGTGTGCCTGTGGGGGAAGTACTGTTGGGGGAAGAAGAAAGAGGAAGATGGCTGGAACTTGCTAGCTGCTGACCGGGTTCCAAGCTCAGAGAAAGAGCCTTTCTCAAGGGAATGAGGCAGAGAATGAGAGAGTAGGAAGCCCAGTGTCTTCCTCCAGCCTCTGTGTACCCATGTGCACGCCCCCTCCCATATATACACACAGAGGAATAATCAATCAGAAAGCCCAGTTAGTGCCCTGCCTTTGATGGAAGGGGTTACCTGGGGTAGCAGCTGAGGCTTACCATAGCCAGGAATTTTCCTTACAGAAAACAAGAACACGATGCATTGTAGATGCCAGACTGCTGCTTTGACAGGCACAACTACTTGGAATCATTGTACATTTGTCTAATGCCTATGCAATAGCACTTCCCAGAAAACCCACAGGGACTCGCTTGAATCTCTTCTGAAGGCCATGGGTCCTGCACTTCAAAATTTAGTTTTCTTTACAGTGACAGGCCGAAACAATCTTATTTTTAACTTTCCTAAGTAAGTGGAAGCGTATCTGGTCTTCCTACACAATCTGGGACTCTGGCCCCCTCACCTTTTCGTTTTTCCCCCGGATGACTTTGCTAGTGAACTTTGGAAGGAGTGAGCCTGAGGACTTCTCCCACAATCCGTGGAGATT
This sequence comes from Grammomys surdaster, assembly GCF_004785775.1. Lineage (NCBI taxonomy): Eukaryota > Metazoa > Chordata > Mammalia > Rodentia > Muridae > Grammomys > Grammomys surdaster. The sequence continues at coordinate 432,573 of NW_021604656.1, forward strand.
TCCCATGGAGAGCCAGTCCCCACTGAAGTGTTTGGCTCCCGCATCTGAAAAGCATTTTTGCTTGTCTCTGAGGGAGTGAATGCACATCCAGGGCCCTGGGACCCACAGCTGCTGCAGGAAAGCCACAGCACATTTCACAAAAAGCATCCTTCCTGCCCACGGTCCCCCGAGGAAGCGACTATGAGATGATGTTTCTTTTCCCAGAAATAAGAGCCTGGCCAGGAAAGGCTGGCGGTTTTCTTCATTTATGCCCCAGGACTCAGCATCACGATCTGTCTCCCCTGGAACTATCAGGCTTCTAAGCAGATAATGAATTCCTTTCAGACACACAGCATCTCTCTTCAGAGAAACTCAGGAAACTCACATCGAATCGTGTTCAAAAATTCTGCCAAAAAAGTCTCATGTGTGGAAAAAAAATGTGTGTAGATCTATAGCAGATTTTTTTTTTTAAAAAAAAGAGTGTTTTCCATTACCATGTACAATATGTGGAATAATCACCACAATATTGTCTTTCTGTAGAGTAAAATTCTAAGAAATGGGGTTGTATTGCCCACACGCACACAAGCATTCACAAGCACACAAGCATTCACACGCACACATGGATGCATGCACAAGTGCCTGTGAATGTATGCGAAGGCCACAGGTTGATGTTGGGTGTCCTCCACAGTCAGTTTCCACCTTATTTTTAAGACATTCTCCCATTGAATATGGAACTCACAGTTCAGCTAAGCTGACTGGCTACTGCGTACTGGAGAGCAGTCTGCCTCAGCCTCCCAGCACTTGGATTGCAAGTGTGTGCCACTATGCCTGCATCTTTACATGGGTTCTAGGGGATTGAACTCAGATCTTTGGGCTTGCAGAACAAGCACTTTATCAACCGAGCACTCCCTAGCTGAGTTTCAAAGTTGTATTTACCGCTGACTTCACAATCGTCTTCAGACCTTTTTCCAAGCACAAAGAGCTCATGTTTTCTGCTTGTCCAAGTTCCTTTCATAACCAGTTGTGCATTTTCTTGCTAGTCCCACCCTTGTTGTATATGAACATTTAGGGACAGAGTGGCATCATGGGCCTCTTGGCAGAGTATCTTGTCAACACACGATAGTCATCTCTTCCTCTCGTGCCAGTATAATTCCTTCTCACATCTGATTACTCTGACTTAGCATTCAGAACAACATCCAGAAATAGGGGCGTGGGCATGCATTTCTCTTGACTGACTGAAAAGTTTTCTTGGCTTTGCAGATGTCACTGTCCCCTGTTCTTGCTTACTGAAGCCACGAACAACCCCACCATGTTCTTTGACATCATGGCCAAGCCCTTGGGCTATATCTCCATGTAGTTTGGAGACAAAGTTTCTAAGACAGCAGCAAAAAAAACTTCCATGCTCTGAGCTTAGGAGACAAAGGATTTGGATAGAAGGGCTACTCCTTTCACAGAATTATTCCAGGATTCATGTGCCAGGGTGGTGACATCACACGCCATAATAGCACTGGCGTCTTCTATGAGGATGAGAACTCCATCCTGAAGCATCTTGTCTTACAGGTCCTGGCATCTTGTCTATGCTGAACCAAACATAAATAGTTCCCAGGTTTTTTTGTTATTGCTGTTGTTGTTTTTAATCTTCATTGCCAAGATTGAGTGGCAGGATGGCGAACGTGTGGTCTCTGGGAAAGTGAAAGAAGGCATGATGAGCACTGTGGAAGCTGTGGAGCCTTTGGGGTCCAGGAACAGCAAGACCAGCAAGAAGATCTCCATTTCTGACTGTGGAAAAACTCTAATTCTTTTGACTTATGATCATACCCACCAGACCAGTCCTTTAGGAGCTCCGAAGAGTGCCTATGAGCCTACCCCATTAGCTCACAATACTCTGTAATTTCTGTTCTCAGTGAAGTTCTTGGAGTTCCATATTTTCCTCATTCCCCTCTTAGTCTAGTTGGATTGCAAAGTTAAGCTTATGATTATGAATAAAAACTAAATAAGAAGAACAAAGTTTTCTTTATTATATTCTTACTTATTGTATGTGTTGGGTGGTCTAGGTATGTGCACATGTACAGAGGACAACTTGAAGAAATCAATCCTCCTACTATGTGTGTCCTGCACATTGAGCTCAGGCTTAGAAACAACTATCTTTATGAGCTGGGCCAATTTGCCATTCTTTTGCCTAACTGGAAGGGGGATGCTGTTGAGGTTTGATCTTTTGCTATGCTAAATACAGAGACTGCACATAGACTCGGGTGATGTTGTGTAATCTTGCCCCAAGTTATCCCTGATTGGTGAATAAAGATGCCAACAGCTAGTAGCTGGGCAGAAGAGACATAGGCAGGGTTTAAAATTCCCAGGCTTGGGGTCAGAGGAGGACCACGAGGTGGAGAGAAGGTGGAGAGAAGAGAAAGATACCATGGGTTAGGAGTCAAGAAAACATGGCCCTGGGGGCTGGCCAATTGGAGTTAAGACCACCCAGATGAAACATAGTAAGTAATAACTTGGGGCTATTGATAGGAAATAGATTTTAATAGCAGAGAGGGTAGATAGCTACCCAGCATTAGTGCTCATAAAGGCTTATTATAAATATAAAGGTCGTGTATGTATTTTATCTGGGAATTGAATAATCAAAGGCATGATAGAAGCACATGACTGAGATTAAATATTTTCTACAATAGGACACTTTAGTTTTCATGACTAAAGAGCACTGGGTTTTGACTTAGAAACTGTCTTATTTGGACTTAAGCACCAATTCTATCTTTGACTTGATATTTGACTTAGGGTAAACCCCTTAGTGTCTGTTAAATGGGAGCATACACACTGCCGCAATGGAAAGGTCAGAGAAACTTTAGCTCAGAGAAACTCACCAAGGTCGCAGGCCTTATACAGCCAAGGAATCAATGACCATGAAGACACCAGTCCTAAATATGTCTGTGTGAAATGAGATAATGGTAAAAGAAGAAGAAGAACTTACTAAAGCCTGAGAAGACTCAGAAAGAGAAAGCCAAAAGGTGAAACAGAAAAGCTAGGGCATTATCAGAGACTTTAGTAGCTTTAACAATTAATATAAAAGCTGGATAAAAAGTCAGCAAAGATGTGGACAAGCATCACCAGACCCCACTGCTGTCAACAGGATCTCAATGTGACATAAAACTGTCCTCCTAGCCACGGAGAACTCTCTTCTTCCTCCAACACCCATAGAATGTTTCTCTAAAGTAGATTCTATTCCAAGTAGCAAAATAAGTCATAGTAAGTTCTAAGACAGTGAACTGTTACAGCGTGAGTTACCTGCTCACAGTAGAAATAAACCAGCAACGGAGAGATTACAGGAGAAGCATTACTCACTTGGACCTAGGCCAGACTTCATCAAAGTGGAAGAAATAGCAGAAAGAAAATCAGTGAAACACAAGTAAACAGGCATGCAGTCAGGAGGAGATTTACAGGGCTAAGCATAGCCATTAGAAAAAAGGAAAAGTCTCGTTCCTCATATACACAGAAAAGAGTCACCAAACAAATTCACACCAAGCAGAAGGAAGCAAATATAAAAGACTAGAGACATGGGGGAGTGAGGACCAGCAGCAAGGCCAAGAACTGAGACTTCTTTCTAGGTCAGCTGACATTTTTTTTTAAAGATTTATTTTAATTTAGGTGTTCATGTTGGGAAATGTGCACATGAGTGCAGGTACCCATGGAAGCCAGAAGGGGGCATCGGATCCCTTGGAGCTGGAGTTAGAGATTGTGAGCAGCCAGACCTGGTGCTGGAAGTTGATCTTCAGTCCTGGCAAGAGCAGCAAGTACTCTTAACTGCTGAGCCATCTCTCTAGCCCAACATGATAAATTTCTCATAAGACTGATAGGGGGAGGCTGTGGGCAGATCTACATGTACGACAAAGTTTTTTTTTTTTTTCTAAAGAATCCAAGTAGAGGTCAATGCCATCACTAACCAAATATTATAAAAACAGTAAATTCAATGACTTAAAACCAAAAAAAAAAAAAAAAAAAACCCAAACCTCTAGTTTTTTTTTTTTTTAACTTCCAGTTCTTGATAGTTTCCTGGATAATTTTACTAGAGTTTCAAATGAGAGTTAATATCAATTATATACAATTTCATTCAGTAAACAGCTATGGAGGGAACAGTGACCAGTGCATTTTATAAAATGCCTTACCCTAATAGTAAAACTGGACAGGGGCAATGGAAAATAGAAAACTACCCAGCGATATCCTTCAATGAGCATAGCTCTAGGCATGCTTAAAGAAACAGTTGCAAACAGAATTCTGAAAATGTAGAAAGAATTAGGCAACCTGACAGGGTATGAGTTATTTCAGAGATATAATACAGTCAGAATGGTCAATAACTCTTTGGACCACAATGCTTATAGACTGAAAAATGAAAACCACATGGTACATCAGCAATATAGAAAAGGTATTTCATCATATCCTACTTCTACTAGTGATAAAACTGGCATAGAGATGGGATAAGGGTGATTTTCATTGGTTTGAAAAGAAACATTTACAGCTGGTTTTGGGGCACATGACTATCCCACATTCCAGTGCTCAGGAGGCTATGACAGGAGGATCGTGAGTTTGAGGCCAGGACAGGATGCATAATGAGGCCTTGATACAAACAAAACAAATAAATAGATTTTAAAGAAGTATAAGTCCCCATCTTTAATGACCTAGCTGTCTATACAGGAGAACCCAAAGACCTTACAAAAAAACATCAAACTATAATTAATCAATAAGTCCAGTAATATAAGACCAGTACTCAAAGTTATGTTTCTAAATACTAAGAAGCATATGATGCAAAAATTAAAAACTATGGGGCTGGTAGGATAGCTTAGTGGTTAAGGGGTTGACTACCAAGATGGACTACTGAGTTCAGTCCTTCCTCAGCGACCCCAAGGTGGGAAGAGAGAACCGACTCTTGCAAGTTGTCCTCTGCATGCCTGTGTACCCTCATCCAAATAAATACATAATGTCAAGAAAAACAGGATGCTTACCGGAGAGTTAGCCAAACAGTAGTCAAGATCATCTAAGATGAATATGGAAAAGCAAATGATCTAGAATTTTGAAAAAGAAAGATAAAGTGAAAGAATTCATTTGCCAAATTCCAAGACTTGTTAATAGCTACAGTAATCAAGCATGTGTGGGTTTGGTATTGGGATACAGCAAATGGAAAGGAAAACTTAAAAATAGGTGGGAGGGAACGTGGGCGTGTGCACAGATGCCAAGGGATGTTCCCTTAGATGATGGGAATGATCTGTATCTTGTGTCTCCTGACCACAAAGTCCTGGCTGTAATACTGTGTTTTGAGACTACAAGATATTAGCCTTAGGAGATACTGGATAAAAGATACCTCTGTATGGATCTCTCTGTATTGTTTCTGTAATGGCATTTGTAAACGTTCTAGTTTCAGGTCTGTTGCTGTGTTAAAATACCCTGACAAAGCAATTTATAGGGAAAAGGTGTTTATTTTAGCTTGAAAATCCAGAGTAAGGTTCAACATGGTAAGAAAGTCAAACCAGAAACGTCAAACTTCACAAGTTGGTCACATCAAACCCACAGTCAAGAGCAGAGAGAAATGAATGCATCCGTGCTTGCTTGCTTGCTTGCTTGCTTGCTTGCTTGTGCTCAGCTCAATTTCTCTACTCTTACACAGCTCAGGTACCTCTGCCTAGGGAATGGTGCCACCCACAGTGAGTGGAGTCTTCCTACATCAGTTAAGTTAAGACAACTCTCACCCAAGACATGCCCATAAGCCAACTCAGTGAAGACAATCCCACACTGAGATTGTCTTTCCAGGTGACTCTAGGTTATGTCAGGTTGACAAAGTTAGCCAGCAAAATAAATGCTCAAAGTAAAAACTCGAATGAACTGTAATTACCATGATAGCCAAAGAAAACACATTTGACAAAATACAATATCCACTCAGGATAAAATCTCTCACTAGACTAAGCAGAAAAATGTTTTCTGGACTCAATGAAGAATAGCTGGGGAATTGCAACCATCCTGGTAAGTAACAGCTGTCATCCTGAAGCCAATCCCATGCCCCTTCCCTCTCTGTCCCAGCACAGTCCCGAGCAGGTCCATTGTCCAGGGGTGGGGGAAGAAAGAGCCTTAAGTAATCTAGATGAGGAGGCTCTGCCCCAGCCTTCCTTGCCCTTCCCAGTCAGGTAACAGATCTCAAAGAAGTGCTCACTCAATACAGATCGCTTCCACAACGACTCGTTCTCGTAGTGAAGACACTTGATGCCTCTGGTGGCCAAGCTCTCATTAGAAATTCTTAGAACTAGGGGAAAGGTGATTTTTGATGGTTGAGAAATGTCAAATATGAAAAATCAGTATGTATGATCAATTTAAAGTCAAACTAAAAATGGGCCGTTTTCTTTTGCTTTACTGGAAGCTATTCTTTAAATAACAAATCCTATATTGATTATTGTTGTTGTTAGTGTGTGTGTGTGTATGCACACGTGTGTGAGCCCAGTGGTGTGTATGGAAATGAGAGGACAACTTTCAGGAGTTGGTTCTGCCTACATGGGTTCTAGGAGTCAAACTCCACTCATCACCAGGTGACATCTCCCAGACTCCTTTTTTTTTTTTGTTCAAGCTCTAACTTGTATGTCAGTCTGTGTCTTAGCTGTTGTGAACGGTGTCCCAATAAATGCAGGACGTGCGGGTGTTTCTTCGATATGCTGGTTTAAGTTTTCCTAAGGATCCTCTGTGTTGTACAGGTCTTGGTAGTCGTCTCTACTCAGAGCAGCTGAAACCTGCGTGGCATTGCATGTCCTTGAGAGCACGATGGTGGGCATGGGACAGAAGGACTCCCATGTGGGTGGCAAAGCCCAGAGCAAGAGAGACATTCTGACCCTAAAGTAACACATCAAGCAACAGCGCTGTCACCAGCTGGGATGATAAGGAGTTGATGCACCGTCTACGCTAAGTTGTGTGTGATCCCCTGAGGAGCACCCCATGCTTTACAGAGGCTCCCCTGGACCCCAAGGCCAACTGTAGAAGATGACCCAGCTCATGCTTGAGACCTTCGACACCCCAGTCATGTACATAGCCAGCCAGGTTGTGCTGTCCCTGGATGTCTCTGGTTGTACCAGCAGCATTGTGATGGACACTGGGGACAGGGTTACCCACACTGTACCCACCTATGAGGGCTATGCCCTCCCCCATGCCATCTTGTACTTGGCTGATCAGGACCTGACAGACTACCTCATGAAGAACTTAATCCAGGGCTTGCCTGTGGACTGACTTGAGACCAGTTTGATGAAAGTGCAGTAAGGGCACTGAAAACCAAGACCCTTTCCCTGCAGAGTGAGAAACTCTCCCTCCAGCCTTCTGCAAAGGATTTATCCTCACCAAAACCCACAGCAATCCAATCCAGAGATGGGGCTCACCAAACACTCATTGTTCTCTTGGAATACAAACACAGAGTTCCACTTCAGCCTTGCTCTCTACGGCCACCCTCTGCTTCACCTCCCGATCAGGCTGCATCTGAACGCCAGGCCCTGACTCAGGCCCCAGCTGCTTCCAGCCTCTGACTTTGATCCAGATGCAGTCATGCTTACGAAAATGGGAATTTTTTGAATTTGCAGGGAGAGACAAAGAACTGCTTCTCTTTGGATCAGACCCCCTCCCTGCTGACATTTGCATCTGCTTAGAGATACCAGGGGCCAGAAATTTCACAACCAAGTAGCAAGGCCAGGGAAATTCCTCCAAGGGCTGTGAACTGGGCATAAATCCTGCTCTGATGGGAAAGACTGAATTACTCTCAGTCTTGATTCCTGCCCGCCATTCCTTGTGTGAGGCTGCTCTCACTCAGGTCCTCTGTCCATATGGCAGACTACAGCAAAGATGTTAGGGGCATGGAAACCGTCGCTGCACGTCTTCTCTCTGTTGCATCCATCCCCTTTTCAAATGTCAGCCCTAATTTCTGCTTGCCAACCTTCAGCTAATATGATACGACATTCTCAGGGCAGGAATGTGGTCTCCCAGAGCTGGTTCTGCTCCATATCCTCTGTATCATCACGATCCCCCCTCATTCCCCCACAACACCCCCTCTAAGCTACTTACAGCTGAGGAGAGAGAGGGGGGGGGGTGGAAAGGAGGAAGCACAAAAGATACAGAGACACACACAGGGCAAAAGAGATGAGGATAGATAGTTACACACACATACACATACACACACACACACAGAGAGAGACAGAGACAGAGACAGAGACAGAGAGACAGACAGAGAGACAGAGACAGATAGACACAGACAGACACAGACAGACACAGAGTCAGACAGAGACAGACAGAGACAGACAGGCACAGGGCATATACACACAGAGAACCTCAGTCTCAAATGGTAAATGGGAGAGATAGAAAGAGAAGGAAGTGGGGCTGGACAGCAGCAGCTAAGTAGAAACCAGTCATCTCTCCATCTTCAGAGTCACTCTCCTTCATCCTCTTTCATTTTCTTTGGAGCAAACCTTTGCGACTGAGCACCCTGGAATAGCCAGGTCCCTTGCTGGGCTCCAGCCTGGCACTGCTGGTCTTGGAACTCCAAACCCTGCAGGTCTTCACTAAGATCAGACTCCCACTGCCCCCACCACACATTTGGGTCTAATTCTGAGTTCTGCTCCTCAGTATCTAGAGTTCCCTTCACAGCCAATGGCTCCCATACTAGTTCCACGGGAGCCAAGACCCCATTGTCCTTGCTTTTCCTGGGTTTTTCTGTGCCCCAAAATTGCCTAGAGTGTGTCACCATCAGGAGTATATATAAATACCTTCTTGATATGACATTTATGATGTACAGTTTGAGAGAGTGTGCGCGTGCGTGTGCGTGTGTGTGTGTGGGAGGGAGAGAGAGAGAGAGAGAGAGAGAGAGAGAGAGAGAGCGAGAGCGAAAATGTGTGTGCCTGTGTGTCCAGGCCCATGTGTGGAGGTCAGAGGGCAACCACAGGTGTTAGTCTTCACCTTCTGCCTTGTTTCAGACAGGGTCCACTGGTCATTGTCACACTGTATACATCAAGTTGGCCCTCAAGTTTCCAGGAATTCTCCTGTCCCCACCTTCCTGTCCTCTGGGGGCTTTGTGGGACTTCAGATGCTCACACCACTTTGTCTAACTTTCCTGTGAGTTTGAGGATTCAAACTCGGGTCTTCCCACTAATCGCTGAGCCATCTCCCCGGACTGATTTCATTTTTTAAAAAAAATTCTCTCAATACATATTTAGCATGGATAATTAGAGTTTCCAACAATATCTGCATGGATGTGATTCCAGGACTCCTGAGGGTTCCAAAACCTGCATGGTGTAGTGTGACCTGCTCTGTGCCTAGAACCACACGGATCTTCTCACATTTCTGACATTGTCTGTAGTCACCATTTGTAATATCTCATGTCACACAGACTCTATGTCCATAGTTATTTTATTCCAGTGTTTATGGAACAACGGTCTACCTGTGCAGTACAGATGCAAATTTTCTTAGATTATTTTACATCTGGGACCGGTTGCGTCAATGGATGTGAATACTCAGTTACAGAGATCCTCTCCTGGGCAGTGGGTGAACAGAGAACAAGACTTAAGCATGTGTGACACATCGGAACCTATCTTTCTATGTCTTCTTGTTATGGAGTAGACAATAGAAAGACCCCCTGGATATGTTTTCTGTTTTCCTTAGTACCTTCACAGAGTCCTGCTAGGTCATCTCCCCCCCAACTTTGGACTACTCTACCAACCGTGTTGGTGCCATGTGATCCTGGTCTGGCTGTGGTGACGAGTAAGATATAGTCTCCCAAGTTTCCCAGGCTATGACAACCGGGGGATTCAGTGTGTGGAAGGCTCATTCTCTTCCTTGGGCAGGAGAAACTGGGAAGGGGTATGAGGAAAGAAGGGAGGGGGGGGAGGGAGAAAGGGGGAGCTAACATCTTCCTGGGTGTGTAGGTGACAGTGACTGTATTAGTCACTGGTTGCTGTGACAAAACATCTGTCAGAGCTAAAGGAAGAAAAGGCCTACTTTGACTCACGGTTTGAGGGTACGGTCCATCATGGTGGAGGACGCACGACATGGGAGCTTTAGGTGGCCAAAGGTTCAAGTACACCAGTGTTTGCTCACAATGCCAAAGTGATGTTCTCAACCCCTGGTATTTTCAGAATAAGTGAAACTTGTACCCAAATGGCATCTCGGGACTTCTGGAGTCATGCAATTGGGGAAGGCTGTTTTCAGGGCATTCTGTGGTTTGCAAGTGGCCTGGGAAGTGAAGCTTCCAGCTGCTGAGTGCTCTCTGTTCATGTCTCAGTGAAGCAGCTGACTTTCTGAGTTATTGCTTCAAACTGCTCAGTCCTCAGCAGCAAAACATGGGCTCCCTGCAGGATCTGACCTTACAGACAGACACGAGCAACTTCTGTCATTATACCAACAAAAATATCTCACTGGCAAGATTTCTGGGGACCCACTGAGGGGTAGAGCAGACGTGACATAGTCACAGAGTGAGACGTGCTCTCCGTGTGTTCACTGTTCTCTGGAGACCTTGGCAATTTCCTAGATTGCACAGAGTGAGCTCCCAGTGAGCCTTGTATGCTGCCCCGGATGATCCAAAGCTGTTGATATGTGCAAGTCAGCCTCAGAGAGTACAGATATCCTCCCCAGAGTCTCTCAAGGGCAGACAGAGCACCCAGCAAGGTGGGTGCTGAGGAGGCCCTACATCGTACCCCAGGTCTCAGACTCAGTGAGGTTCTTGAGAGAATCATAAAGCTGTGCGGTGATACTCTGGCCTTGCAGCTGGTCCGAGAGTAATAGGTACACATAAGCGAATTTTCTGAGAGGGAATACACACATCACACATTATTAAGACGGTCCTAGGTCAAGTATTAAGAGCTTTATGGGAAGCCCTTGTAAAGCTAGTCAGACTACTCAGAAATAGCTTGTGTGTGTGTGTGTGTGTGTGTGTGTGTTTAGTCTGGCTGACCATCATGCTCCAAGGATTCTCCTGTCTCCACCATCCTAATGCTGAGATTACAAGTGCAAGCCACCATACCCTACTTTATATGTGGGTGCTGGAAAAAACCGTCTTAGACTCTCATTCCTGCACAGTAAGTACTTCACCAGCTGAGCCATCTCCTCCACCACAGAAACATTTGGTCTAAACGACGATCCAGATGCTAAGGTTTGGTGGGCGGCCATTCATTCTACACTCTGTCTCAGCATTTTCATGGACACCACAGATCACACTCAGGGAGGTCTGTGAGATACCATACACCTGGTATGCCACACACATGGGCCATGACGCTAAGAAGCCAGGGCTTTCAGGGACATACCCCTGAACTGAGGGCATCCAAGGCTACTTCATAGACATGTATTGCTCAATTGATCACACAGATGGTGGAAAGCCTGCTTAGGGAACTACCCAAGAAAACTCAGGCCACATGGAAGTTCTGGTTCCATACTGTAAGATTCTGGACAATCTGTTCAGTGTGCTTCCATCTGGAAAATGAAAAAAGGGAAGACTCACAAGGCACGCGCTGACGTGGGGGTCAGTGAGAGAGCATGGGGAAGGCTCTTCCACACAGAAGCACTTAAGGTCTGGGCTGACTTGAAAGTCTTGGGGCAGAAGGTGAGCAGACAATTCCAGAGGCTCTGGTGCATGTATGAAGTGTGACCAGTGAAGTGTATGCTTGGTGTCTGTGCAAAGGACAGCTTGCAGGAGTCTTTCTACCATGTAGGCTCTGGGATTGCAACTCAGGCGATCAGGCTCACAAGATCCCTACCCACTGAGCCATCTCAAAGTCCTCAATCTACCAGTTCAAAGGTCGGTCTCATCTAGGAACACCCAGAATAATGTCTGGGCAACTCATAGTCCTGTCCGTTTGTAAAGCCATCACTTTTTGTGTTAGACAAGGCAAATGGTTATAGAGCAAGAAGACTGAAGGCTGCTTGTTTGTGCTCAGGCCCCAGAGCTGTTCTTGTGGATGGCGGGGTTGGGGGCAGCCATTCTCTCCAAAGGCTACTGAGGTAGTATGGTTGTCTTAGTCAGGGCTTCTGTTGCTATGAGGAAACGCCACGGCCAAAAAAAGCAAGTTGGATAGCAAGGGGTTTATTTGGCTTACACTTTTACATTGCTGTTCATCACCAAAGGAAGTCAGGACAGGGCAGGATCCTGGAGGCAGGAGCTGATGCAGAGGCTGTGGAGGGGTGCTGTTTACTGGCTTGCTTCCCCTGGCTTGCTCAGCTTGCTTTCTTATAGAACCCAGGACCACCAGTCCAGGGATGGCACCACCCACAATTTTTACAGCCAGATCTTATAGAGGTATTTTCTCAACTAAGGTTCCCTCCTTTCTGATAACTCTAGTTTGCTTGCTGACACAAGACTAGCCAGCACAGAAATCATAGGCACCGAGTGTGACATGAACATCAAGTGTGGGCACAGTCACTGTAGGCGGCAGGACTGTGAGGCAGCTGGCTACATCGCAATCTCAGTCAGGAAGCAGAGGGGCGAATGCGGCTGCTCACCATCTCCCTTTCTCTTTCTTATATATACCCAAGGACTGACTCCCATCCCAAGGACCCCAGCCAGTGGGATGGCGCCACCCACATTTAGAGTGGATCTTCCCACCCCAACCAACCTAACCTAGATACTCCCTCACAGACATGCACAGAGGTGTCTCCCAAGTGCTTCTGATCCTGTCAATCTGACAATCAATACTAGCTATCACCCCTTCTAGAACTTCCCACTAAGCCCCATCTCCTGAAGGTGCCATGCTGGGGACTGGTCCCAAACCTGAGTGTTTGGAGAGCATTCTGGGTGCAAACTGGAAGAGAGTCCCTGTGGTACTTCTTAGGGGTGACTTGTTAATCTGCTCTGAGCTCCCAGAGGCTGATTGTACTTGCTGCCACCTGCCAGAGTTCTCTGGATTCCAGCACATCGTTATTTTTAATATGCCTTACTAGCTCAATGGCTGGACACTTCTGAACCACCCCGTGGCTAACACACTTCCCTCCGGTATTTCTGAATAAATATTGCTAAATCTATATTTTATTTCTGCTACTCCAGACCCAATTGGGGGAGTGGCCCATGGAGCCACTTTCCCAGATTCTTACATCTCTGTGGGCTTTAAAATCAGATCTTTTTGCTTCCTGGTCATGGCGATCAATTCTACATCTTCCTCTTCCCTTAGATCCTTGTCCGGGGAATCTAAAAGTCCCGCCTCTGTCTCTGTGTCCATCCATTGGCTGTTGGCAACTTTATTTCCTCGATCAGAGCCAAGTGGAGGCAGGCTTCCTTTAGCCTACCTGTGGAATATTGCAAACAGGTTTTTTGGGAAATACAATTAACATGAGAACCAAGCTGCTACAGTAATTGAGCCTGCCAGTTTTCAGAATGAGACTACCCTCTCTGGTTCTCAGGCATTTGAATTTAGATGGGGACTGACAATCAGCTTCCCTGGCTGCCTGGCTCACAGAGGCAGGTCTTGGAGCTTATCAGGTCTCCGCCACCATGTAAGCCAAGCCCTTACAGTAAATCTATATGTAGATACATACACCCTTGTGGGTCTGTGACAGTGGACAGCTAGGCTAAGATACAGGGCTGTCTGGGTTTGCTTTGGGTCATTTCATGAGACAATGTGGAGGAGGAGGAAGAGCCCCAGGCACTGTGAACAAGTCTTGCAGAGCAACAAGCAAATCCCAGGGCAAGAACAGAGCCTGAATCCTGGGTCAGGAAGGCTGTTGTACTCGACTGCTTGTGCCCATGGGTGGAAGCTTCTGGATGATAGTCCCCTACACAAGCAACCTGGTCAAAGCCTACTGAAAAAGTTTTGTGAACCGGGTGTTCCGACACCTTAGTAAGGCTTGACCAGAGCTTCATAGCAGCAGGAATTTCCTGAAATGTAAATAAATATGTTACCTAGTTTCCCAGGAGTAAAGAGAAATTGGTAAGACAGCTTTGTTCTCAATGTGTGTGTGTGTGTGTGTGTTTAATAGTGCCTGTAAATTGAGTTTAATAGTTATTTAATAACTCTATTAGTTATTAATATGACCCAGACAGGCCCCTAATAATCGAGTTAGAGTCCTTTGAAATTTTTAATCAGCTCTTTCACAATTACTGGGGGATTACCTCTAATCTCTTTTTCTGTATACTAGATTGTCTACTTCCTAGCTGCTCTCCCCAAGTATTTGCTGTTCGAGTCTTTTCCAGGTTACTTCTGCTCCAGCAGTCTGTCTTGGGGACCCCCCAGCCCAGTAACTGAAACTCTGCCTACCTCTCTTCTTCCCAGTAATTGACTATAGCTACTTTTATTTAACCAATAGCTTTAAATTGGGGAGCAATTTACATAGCATCACTTGGTGTACATGAAGATCTGCTTGTCTACAGGAGGATCTGTCAGTCAGGGGGGCAACCACATCTTGGGGGTCAGTATTTGGCATTTGCATACACAACACCAGACCAATCCCCAACAGTGCTTTGTGTGTATGTGCACCTGTGTGTGTG